>NW_027199575.1:0-30622 GCF_038502225.1 Cherax quadricarinatus | reverse complement strand
TTATCATGATCTATCGCCTCAGATACCTTAGTGAAAAAAAATAATAAACTTATTAGGAAAGAATGCCGAATTTCTTCTGAAATAATTGGGCCCATCAGTTTTCCCAGAGTGGAAGTTAGGCTAGGTGATCAATATTCCAAGGTTACAGTGGCCCGTGACCCGGTGGCAAAAGCTCTCGCTTCACACAGTGAGAGTCCGGGTTCGATTCTCGGCATAGGGTGAAAATATTGGGCGTGTTTTCTTACACTGGTTGTCTATGTTCATCCATCGGTAAATGAGTACCTGGGCGCTAGTTAACTGGTGTGGGTCGCATCCTGGGACAAAATTGACCTGATTTGCCCGAAATACTTTCTGTATAGTAGTGTGTCATTGATGTCAGCTAGAACTTTATACCTTGTACATGTACTTTTAGAAATAAAGATATTATATATTATTATTATTATTATTATTATTATTAGTAGTAGTAGTAGTAGTAGTAGTAGTAGTAGTAGTAGTAGTAGTAGTAGTAGTAGTAGTAGTAGTAGTATTGTTGTAAATAGGTTTCACATTTGCATTTTTCCACACATCCGTTACGATGCCATTGGTTTTCTAAGTTCCTCCTTACATTCCTTTACACACGTAAAACCAGTTCGTTAAGCCTGGTGATTATCTTTGGCTCTGCTCTATCTAATTGTCTGATAATCATGCCACTCACAACTTACATAATTTATTTTCGTCCTAACCTGAATAATTATTGAATTTTGAAATTCGGTTAGTATTCTTGCATAAAAAAAACAAAGTTAAAATAAGTTTTAAATGATGTTACATAATAATAATAATAATAATAATAATAATAATAATAATAATAATAATAATATCTTTATTTACTACAAGTACATGTACAAGGTATACAGTCCTAGCTGACATCAGTGACTCACTACTACATAGAAAGCCGCTTGTTATGCTGAGCATTTCCCGCAAATTATGTCAGTTTTGTCCCAGGATGCGACCCACACCAGTCCACTAACACCCAGGTACCTATTTTGCTGTTGGGGAACATAGACAACATGTGTAAAGAAACACGGCCAGTGTTTCTACCCTGGCTGGGAATCGAACCCAGACACTCGCCGTGTGAAGCGAGAACTTTAGCCACCAGCCCTAACACTGAGGTATAGAAGGGCTTGTTTACATTACCTGACATGATACCAACCAACCTGTTGACTCTCACCAGCACCACGGAAACACACCCTCTCACTCTCTTATTCTATTTCCTTTATTAGTAGAAGAGTTAGCACATTTATCCTCGTTTTGGCCACTTAGGTACCTTCGTCCTGGAAAAAAAAAGATTTCCTTTCTTGAAAACTGCTGTTTTAGCCGTCCTCACGTTGATGTTTCTCACTTTACCGGATACTCCTTCACATCTGCTACTGGTGCCAGCCTCCTCCTAGTTGTTACTGGTGCCAGCCTCCTCCTAGTTGTTACTGGTGCCAGCCTCCTTATAGTTGTTACTGGTGCCAGCCTCCTCCTAGTTGTTACTGGTGCCAGCCTCCTCCTAGTTGTTACTGGTGCCAGCCTCCTCCTAGTTGTTACTGGTCCCAGCCTCCTCCTAGTTGTTACTGGTGCCAGCCTCCTCCTAGTTGTTACTGGTGCCAGCCTCCTCCTAGTTGTTACTGGTGCCAGCCTCCTCCTAGTTGTTACTGGTGCCAGCCTCCTCCTAGTTGTTACTGGTGCCAGCCTCCTCCTAGTTGTTACTGGTG
This sequence comes from Cherax quadricarinatus, assembly GCF_038502225.1. Taxonomy (NCBI): domain Eukaryota; kingdom Metazoa; phylum Arthropoda; class Malacostraca; order Decapoda; family Parastacidae; genus Cherax; species Cherax quadricarinatus. The sequence goes on along the minus strand of NW_027199575.1, from coordinate 28,886 downwards.
CCAGCCTCCTCCTAGTTGTTACTGGTGCCAGCCTCCTCCTAGTTGTTACTGGTGCCAGCCTCCTCCTAGTTGTTACTGGTGCCAGCCTCCTCCTAGTTGTTACTGGTGCCAGCCTCCTCCTAGTTGTTACTGGTGCCAGCCTCCTCCTAGTTGTTACTGGTGTCAGCCTCCTCCTAGTTGTTACTGGTGCCAGCCTCCTAGTTGTTACTGGTGCCAGCCTCCTTCTAGTTGTTACTGGTGCCAGCCTCCTCCTAGTTGTTACTGGTGTCAGCCTCCTCCTAGTTGTTACTGGTGCCAGCCTCCTCCTAGTTGTTACTGGTGTCAGCCTCCTCCTAGTTGTTACTGGTGCCAGCCTCCTCCTACTTGTTACTGGTGCCAGCCTCCTCCTAGTTGTTACTGGTGCCAGCCTCCTCCTGGTTGTTACTGGTGCCAGCCTTCTCATAGTTACTGGTGCCAGCCTCCTCCTAGTTACGGGTGCCAGCCTCCTCCTAGTTGTTACTGGTGCCAGCCTCCTCCTAGTTGTTACTGGTGCCAGCCTCCTCCTAGTTGTTACTGGTGCCAGCCTCCTTATAGTTGTTACTGGTGCCAGCCTCCTCCTAGTTGTTACTGGTGCCAGCCTCCTCCTAGTTGTTACTGGTGCCAGCCTCCTCCTAGTTGTTACTGGTCCCAGCCTCCTCCTAGTTGTTACTGGTGCCAGCCTCCTCCTAGTTGTTACTGGTGCCAGCCTCCTCCTAGTTGTTACTGGTGCCAGCCTCCTCCTAGTTGTTACTGGTGCCAGCCTCCTCCTAGTTGTTACTGGTGCCAGCCTCCTCCTAGTTGTTACTGGTGCCAGCCTCCTCCTAGTTGTTACTGGTGCCAGCCTCCTTCTAGTTGTTACTGGTGCCAGCCTCCTCCTAGTTGTTACTGGTGCCAGTTTCCTCCTAGTTGTTACTGGTGCCAGCCTCCTCCTAGTTGTTACTGGTGCCAGCCTCCTCCTAGTTGTTACTGGTGCCAACCTCCTCCTAGTTGTTACTGGTGCCAGCCTCCTCCTAGTTGTTACTGGTGCCAGCCTCCTCCTAGTTGTTACTGGTGCCAGCCTCCTTCTAGTTGTTACTGGTGCCAGCCTCCTCCTAGTTGTTACTGGTGCCAGTTTCCTCCTAGTTGTTACTGGTGCCAGCCTCCTCCTAGTTGTTACTGGTGCCAGCCTCCTCCTAGTTGTTACTGGTGCCAACCTCCTCCTAGTTGTTACTGGTGCCAGCCTCCTCCTAGTTGTTACTGGTGCCAGCCTTCTCCTAGTTGTTACTGGTGCCAGCCTCCTCCTAGTTGTTACTGGCGCCAGCCTCCTCCTAGTTGTTACTGGTGCCAATTTCCTCCTAGTTGTTACTGGTGCCAGCCTCCTCCTAGTTGTTACTGGTGCCAGCCTCCTCCTAGTTGTTACTGGTGCCAGCCTCCTCCTAGTTGTTACTGGTGCCAGCCTTCTCCTAGTTGTTACTGGTGCCAGCCTCCTCCTAGTTGTTACTGGCGCCAGCCTCCTCCTAGTTGTTACTGGTGCCAGCCTCCTCCTAGTTGTTACTGGTGCCAGCCTCCTCCTAGTTGTTACTGGTGCCAGCCTCCTCCTAGTTGTTACTGGCGCCAGCCTCCTCCTAGTTGTTACTGGCGCCAGCCTCCTCCTAGTTGTTACTGGTGCCAGCCTCCTCCTAGTTGTTACTGGTGCCAGCCTCCTCCTAGTTGTTACTGGTGCCAGCCTCCTCCTAGTTGTTACTGGTGCCAGCCTCCTCCTAGTTGTTACTGGTGCCAGCCTCCTCCTAGTTGTTACTGGTGCCAGCCTCCTCCTAGTTGTTACTGGTGCCAGCCTCCTCCTAGTTGTTACTGGCGCCAGCCTCCTCCTAGTTGTTACTGGTGCCAGCCTCCTCCTAGTTGTTACTGGTGCCAGCCTCCTCCTAGTTGTTACTGGTGCCAGCCTCCTCCTAGTTGTTACTGGTGCCAGCCTCCTCCTAGTTGTTACTGGCGCCAGCCTCCTCCTAGTTGTTACTGGTGCCAGCCTCCTCCTAGTTGTTACTGGTGCCAGCCTCCTCCTAGTTGTTACTGGCGCCAGCCTCCTCCTAGTTGTTACTGGTCCCAGCCTCCTCCTAGTTGTTACTGGTGCCAGCCTCCTCCTAGTTGTTACTGGTGCCAGCCTCCTCCTAGTTGTTACTGGTGCCAGCCTCCTCCTAGTTGTTACTGGTGCCAGCCTCCTCCTAGTTGTTACTGGTGTCAGCCTCCTCCTAGTTGTTACTGGTGCCAGCCTCCTAGTTGTTACTGGTGCCAGCCTCCTCCTAGTTGTTACTGGTGCCAGCCTCCTCCTAGTTGTTACTGGTGTCAGCCTCCTCCTAGTTGTTACTGGTGTCAGCCTCCTCCTAGTTGTTACTGGTGCCAGCCTCCTCCTAGTTGTTACTGGTGCCAGCCTCCTCCTAGTTGTTACTGGTGTCAGCCTCCTCCTAGTTACTGGTAACCTACTTTCCCTCTCCTCATTCACCTCACATTCCAAGCGAATTTTCAGTTTATTATTTTCTACACTAACCCGCACATAGGAGAGAAAAATTTATGACGCCGCTTTGGTTTATATTTATTTTTTATTATTTTCGACTTTGAGAAGTCGACCCCACCTGACAAAGTTGTATTTAACTCCCCACAACATTGTCTTGGATTTTTGAGTCAGTTTAAAATTCCAGGGAGCACAGAGAGATAATAGTAGTTACGAAAGGTGAAATCCTCCAACATTCCCACGTATATCTCGACCTAATGACGTTACACAGGAAAAATCATAACCGAATAATAATCATAAATCATAATTTTAACATATATATATATATATATATATATATATATATATATATATATATATATATATATATATATATATATATATATATATATATATGTGGGGTGAGCTGGGAAGACGGGATAGGCGAAGAATAGCGGTGGAGAGGAGTGGCCACAGTCGAAGAAAAATAACCAGGGCATAATCCAGCTACTAGGCGCTTGTGGGACGAACTTGGTAAAAACAGGAAGAGCAGCTGTGTATGCATCGGTCTCGTGGTAGCTGAGGTCTTGAGTCTGAAGAAGCTGGCAGTTTCTCGGTCGCAGGAGAGGGTAGACGGGTAGGAACATCAGAGGGCAGCACACAGGTGGGATTTATAGGAGTATATGAGGAGGCAGGTTTGCAATGGAGCCATTTTCAAACTTTTTGAAGCTACTTCTGGAGAGGTGGTATAGTTTAGTCTTGTTACTGAAGGTGAAACGTAGAGGATTGATGAACTCAAGAACTTGAGTGAGTGTGAAGTGAAGTGGTGGCTCGTAGGCAAACTTGACTGTTCCAGCACCGAGGCCTTTGTAGAGCTCAGTGAAAGTCATGGTGTCAGCATTCGATGGAGAAGTGTAAAAGGTAAGGTTTTCCTGTAAGGGTGTACTGGAGTCATCAGTATCTTCTGAAGTGGATTCATTTGACGAGTCTACATTGGTTTTAGCAGGTGACTGAGGGTCGACATGAGCAGTGCAGAGGTGTAATGGTGGTGTAACAGCAAGTTGGGAGACGTGGGAGACGGTGGTTGAGGCAACATGATCAACGTTGTCGGCGGTGGAGATGGTTGTAGAAGATTCAGGAACAGCTGCTTGGTCAGGAGACAGGTCTGCAGGTACAGTAAAGTTCACGACGTTGGGGAAGATCTTGAGGATGTCGGCTGAAGGTGCAGAGTCCGGGAAATTGAAGGCAAGTATGTTGTTCAGACGGAATAATTCGTTTATGGTGGTGTTGAAAGTGCCGAGGCATGCTGCATTTGCAAGGAGTGCATACACCATGCAGTACATCACCTTGGAGGGAACACCAACATGGATTGGAGATAGGGAGTTGCTGGGTGGCGTGTAGAATCTTGGTAGTGTCGGCTTGTACTTTGGTTATTGCAGCGTAAGTCGGTGAATTGCAGGTGTTCTTCTTCAGATCTTTAGTTTTCTTAGATATGGTTTCTTTCCTGAGTGGACACTTAGCTGCAAGGGTATGATGATTACCTTTGCAGTTAATACATGTTAGAGCCGTAGTGATGGTACAGGATTTTAATTCGTGTCCATCATTCCCACATTTCGAACAAAACTTCTTATCCTTGATGGGGCAGTTCTTCTAGAATTAAAATTACAAATGATCCTGGTTCAAAATTTCCATTTCCACTGTATATTTTTCTTTTTCCTGCCGAGCCACACCACGGTTAACAATCCTTATCAGTAACAAGTCCAGCCATTGTATCTTCTCACTCCTTTGTCCACAGCACAGGACCATTATTGTGCCCTGTAGAAAACTTCGTCAAACTTTCCACACACACTGAATTGTCTGATCACCATCGCTATTTTCTGGTCGGTATTGTTGTGCTTGTATTTCGCCCACAATGGGGACGCTAGTAGTGTCTTGACCCCACGGATTATCTCATGAATGACGTCCAAGTGTAGTTTGCAAGTTACATTTAGGGAACTCGTTAGAAAAATGCTTCACACTAGCACATACACCACAACATATGAAGGTATTGGATGTCGTAAAACCATCTTAATCACACCTGATCAGTACGCTGAGGTCAGTGGTCAAGAGAGGTCATTCTGTCCTAAGCTGTCTGGGGGGATTAGTGTGGAGGGTTATAGAGCACTAGGGCTTGCTCCAGTAGTGTTTTAGAATCTTAGGTGAAAGTGTTGAAGAAGGTTCTACTTCTCCATGAGGAAAATGGAAGGGTGAAAATTCACCTAGATTGATTTGGGAGTGAGTGTGAGATGGGTGGAGTTGGTGCGGGGGAAAAAGGTTACCAGCAGTGAGTTGTTAGGTAAGACACATATGCAACAGTTAGGTATCTTTATTTCGAAACGTTTCGCCTACACAGTAGGCTTCTTCAGTCGAGTACAGAAAAGTTGATAGAAGCAGAAGAGACTTGAAGACGATGTAATCAGTCCATCACCCTTAAAGTTTTGAGGTGGTCAGTCCCTCAGTCTGGAGAAGAGCATTGTTCCATAGTCTGCTTCTATCAACTTTTCTGTACTCGACTGAAGAAGCCTACTGTGTAGGCGAAACGTTTCGAAATAAAGATACCTAACTGTTGCATATGTGTCTTACCTAACAACCTGTCGGTATTTTATACCATTTTAATGTTCAGCAGTGAGTTGGAGAGTGGCAGCCGCTTCAAGTGGAAAGTGGTTCTTACTACAGGTAGAAGCATCAAGATAAGGAAGGTTAATAGAGAAGATCTGAAGGTTGGAAACCGATTCTCTGTTTTCCAGAATGAGTGTACCTTAGTACACTCGTCCTGGAGTGAGGTTAGTGAGAGTGAAGATACCACTAACTCTTCTGCTAATCAAAGTAAGAACATTCTGGTTGTGGGAGACTCACAGGTGGTCCATGCTTTCTGTAATAGAGATAGAAAGGTGAGACAGAGGGTGTTTTTTCCAGGAGCTGTTGCTGATGACATAGTCAACAGGATGGATAATATCATGTCAAGCTGGTGTCAGTGCTGGTGGAAATGATATTGGGAAGGGTTTACCTGGAGTTTACCTGGAGAGGGTTTCGGGGGTCAACGCCCCCGCGGCCCGGTCTGAAACCAGGCCTCATGGTGGATCAGGGTCTGATCAACCAAGCTGCTACTGCTGGCCGCACGCAAGCTGACGTACGAACCACAGCCCTGTTGGTCAGGTACTGACTTTAGGTGTAGGAGAGAGGAGCTGCTAGATAAGTACAGGTCAGCTATAGATTTAATTAGGTCTAAGAGAGGGGCCCCAATCATATGTAGCATCCTGCCTAGAAGGGGAGTGGACAATGAATGGATGTCTAGGACAATTGGTGTAAATTGCTGGCTAGACAGGTACTAGAAGGAACTTGCAATCCCATTCATTAATAACTGGGACAAATTCTATGGCAAACATGATATGTATGCAAGGGATGGGGTACACTTCTCTGGGGTAGAGGTGGTAGCATTAGCCAACTCGATCGACTGGGCCATTGCTGACTTGTCCAGAACTTTAAACTGATAGAATATAGAGGTATGGGTGTTTGTGGGAAAGGGAAACAGGTTGCAGCATTAGGACTGAAAACAACAGATATTACCAGGATACCTCAGGGATGTGTGTAAAAGATATTATTCATAATAAAGTTGCTAGTAAAGGCAAAGCAATTGATCAACACACAAAGAGAGACAGTAGAGAGCAGCGAGTGACTAGCTCTCTACAATATACCAATATATTGTAGGAGAGTAAGAAATAAGATAGATTATCTAAGATTGGTCACATGTGCAGGTAGCATATATATATTATTGCTATAGCAGAGACCTGGTTCAACCTGAAAGATAGAGAAATGCCATCAGAATGTAACATACAAGGATACAATCTATTCCACACTGATAGGGTCAACAGAAAGGGTGGTGGAGTCGCGATGTATGTCAAAGATAATTTGAGTTGTTGTGTTAGACAAGATATAAAATTAGAAACATCGAACACAGAATCCGTTTAGCTACAATTTCTTGAGGGTTGTGAAAAATTAATTTTGGGTGTGATTTATATTATTATTATTATTATAATCAAGGGGAAGCGCTAAACCCGTAGGATTATACAGTGCCTGGGGGGATGTGGAAGGCATTCAGGCTTAATTCGGGGAACTGGAGCACAGATCCAATTCCCTAAATCAAGAGCCCCTCACCAACATCAAGGAACCTTCCCTGAGGGGTGTGTAATTTATAGCCTCCCAAACTTTGATAGGGAGTGCAATAAGCGTCTATGGGACGAAGTTCATAAGGTATGCAAACATGAAAATGTTGCGTTAATAAGAGATATTAAGTTTAGGCAAATTGATTGGTGCAATGTGGCTGAAAATCATATCATTTTTCATGATATGATTACCTGGACAGGGTTTCGAAGGTCAACACCCCCGCGGCTCGTTCTGAGACCAGGCCTCGTGGTGGATCAGGGTCTGATCAATGAGGCTGTTGCTGCTAGCCGCATGCAAACTGACGTACGAACCACAGCCCGGTTGGTCAGGTACTGACTTTAGGTGCCCATCCAGTGCCTTCTTGAAGACAGCCAGGTATCTTTTGGTAATTCCCCTAATGTATGCTGGGAGGCAGTTGAACAGTCTTGGTCCCCAGACACTTATTGTGTTGTCTCTCAGTGTACTTGTGGTGCCCCTGTTTTTCATTAGGGTAATGTTGCATCTCCTGCCTAGGGTTTTGCTTTCATAGGGAGTGATTTTCATGTGCAAGTTTTGTACTAATCCCTTTTTGATTTTCCAAATGTATATTTATCATGTACCTCTCTCGCCTGCGCTCCAAGGAATACAGATCAAGGGCTTTCAGCCGTTCCCAGTAATTTAGGTACCTTACTGTACTTATGTGTACTGTAAAAGTTCTTTGTACACTCTCCAGGTCAGCAATTTCGCCTGCCGTGAAGAGGGAAATTAGTGTACAGCAGTATTCCAGCCTAGAGAGAACAAGAAATTTGAAGAGAATCATCATGGGTTAGCATCCCTAGTTTTGAAGGTTCTCATTATCCATCCTATCATTTTCTTAGCAGATGCGGTAGATACAGTGTTGTGATCTTTGAAGGCGAGATCCTCTGACATTATCTCTCCCAGGACCTTCACATTACTTTATCGCTCTATTGTATGATTAGAATTTGTTATATACCGATGCAGTTTTAATTTCCTCAAGTTTTCCATATCTGAGTAGTTGAAATTTCTCTTCACTGAACTTCATATTATTTTGACTGGCCCATTTGAAGATTTGGTTTAAGTCCGCTTGGAGTCTCGCAGTGTCTTCGATGGAGGTCACTGCCATGGTAATCTGGGTGTCATCTGCAAAGGAAGACACTGAGCTATGGCTTACATCTCTGTCTATGTCATATATGAGGATGAGGAATAGAATGCGAGCGAGTACTGTGCCTTGTGGAACAGAGCTTTTCACCGTAGCTGTCTCAGACTTTATTCTGTTTGCTATTACTCTTTGTGTTCTATTTGTCAGGAAGTTATAGATCCATCTACCAACTTTTCCTATTATTCTTTTATCACGCATTTTGTGTGCTGTTACACCATGGTCACACTTGTCGAAAGTCTGTATTTTGTTTATCCTCTACAGCATCCAGGGCCTTGTCATAGTGGTCCAGTAGCTGGGACAGGCAGGAGCGACCAGCTCTAAACCCGTGTTGTCCCTGGTTGTGTAACTGATGGGTATCTAGGTGGTTGGCGATTGTGCTTCTTAGAATCCTTTCAAATATTTTTATCATATTGGATGTAAGTGCTATTGGTCTGTTGTTCTTAGCAATTAATTACTGCCACCTTTGTAGAGTGGGGCTATGTCTGTTGTTTTTAATGAGTGTGGGATGACCCCTGTCTCCATGCACTCTCTTCACAGGATGCTGAAGGCATGCGACAGGGGCTTCTTGTAGTTCTAGATGAACACGGAGTTCCATGAGTCTGGGCCTGGCGCAGTGTGAATGGGCATGTCATTTATTGCCTTTTCAAAGTCTTGTGGTGTTAGGATAATATCAGTGATTTTTGAGATGACCAAATTGAGATGACATTTAGATTGTCGACCTAAGTCTGGTTAACAGCTTGCAGAAAGCTGAGTCATGTTGGTATTTCATTTCTTTGCTGTCATCTGTGAATGATACCTGGAGTTTACCTGGAGAGAGTTCCGGGGGTCAACGCCCCCGCGGCCCGGTCTGAGACCAGGCCTCCTGGTGGATCAGAGCCTGATCAACCAGGCTGTTGCTGCTGGCTGCACGCAAACCAACATACGAGCCACAGCCCGGCTGATCCGGAACTGACTTTAGGTGCTTGTCCAGTGCCAGCTTGAAGACTGCCAGGGGTCTGTTGGTAATCCCCCTTATGTGTGCTGGGAGGCAGTTGAACAGTCTCGGGCCCCTGACACTTATTGTATGGTCTCTTAACGTGCTAGTGACACCCCTGCTTTTCATTGGGGGGATGGTGCATCGTCTGCCAAGTCTTTTGCTTTCGTAGTGAGTGATTTTCGTGTGCAAGTTCGGTACTAGTCCCTCTAGGATTTTCCAGGTGTATATAATCATGTATCTCTCCCTCCTGCGTTCCAGGGAATACAGGTTTAGGAACCTCAAGCGCTCCCAATAATTGAGGTGTTTTATCTCCGTTATGCGCGCCGTGAAAGTTCTCTGTACATTTTCTAGGTCGGCAATTTCACCTGCCTTGAAAGGTGCTGTTAGTGTGCAGCAATATTCCAGCCTAGATAGAACAAGTGACCTGAAGAGTGTCATCATGGGCTTGGCCTCCCTAGTTTTGAAGGTTCTCATTATCCATCCTGTCATTTTTCTAGCAGATGCGATTGATACAATGTTATGGTCCTTGAAGGTGAGATCCTCCGACATGATCACTCCCAGGTCTTTGACGTTGGTGTTTCGCTCTATTTTGTGGCCAGAATTTGTTTTGTACTCTGATGAAGATTTAATTTCCTCATGTTTACCATATCTGAGTAATTGAAATTTCTCATCGTTGAACTTCATATTGTTTTCTGCAGCCCACTGAAAGATTTGGTTGATGTCTGCCTGGAGCTTTGCAGTGTCTGCAATGGAAGACACTGTCATGCAGATTCGGGTGTCATCTGCAAAGGAAGACACGGTGCTGTGGCTGACATCCTTGTCTATGTCGGATATAAGGATGAGGAACAAGATGGGAGCGAGTACTGTGCCTTGTGGAACAGAGCTTTTCACCGTAGCTGCCTCGGACTTTACTCTGTTGACGACTACTCTCTGTGTTCTGTTAGTGAGGAAATTATAGATCCATCGACCGACTTTTCCTGTTATTCCTTTAGCACGCATTTTGTGCGCTATTACGCCATGGTCACACTTGTCGAAGGCTTTTGCAAAGTCTGTATATATTACATCTGCATTCTTTTTGTCTTCTAGTGCATTTAGGACCTTGTCGTAGTGGTCCAATAGTTGAGACAGACAGGAGCGACCTGTTCTAAACCCATGTTGCCCTGGGTTGTGTAACTGATGGGTTTCTAGATGCGTGGTGATCTTGCTTCTTAGGACCCTTTCAAAGATTTTTATGATATGGGATGTTAGTGCTATTGGTCTGTAGTTCTTTGCTGTTGCTTTACTGCCCCCTTTGTGGAGTGGGGCTATGTCTGTTGTTTTTAGTAACTGTGGGACGACCCCCGTGTCCATGCTCCCTCTCCATAGGATGGAAAAGGCTCGTGATAGGGGCTTCTTGCAGTTCTTGATGAACACAGAGTTCCATGAGTCTGGCCCTGGGGCAGAGTGCATGGGCATGTCATTTATCGCCTGTTCGAAGTCATTTGGCGTCAGGATAACATCGGATAGGCTTGTGTTAATCAAATTTTGTGGCTCTCTCATAAAAAATTCATTTTGATCTTCGACTCTCAGTCTGGTTAGCGGCTTGCTAAAAACTGAGTCATATTGGGACTTGAGTAGCTCACTCATTTCCTTGCTGTCATCTGTGTAGGACCCATCTTGTTTAAGTAGGGGCCCAATACTGGACGTTGTTCTCGATTTTGATTTGGCATAGGAGAAGAAATACTTTGGGTTTCTTTCGATTTCATTTATGGCTTTTAGTTCTTCCCGCGATTCCTGACTCCTAAAGGATTCTTTTAGCTTAAGTTCGATGCTTGCTATTTCTCTGACCAGTGTCTCCCTACGCATTTCAGATATATTGATAGGATGGATAATGAGAACCTTCGCTTGTTCTCTCTAGGCTGGAATACTGCTGTACATTAACAGCCCCCTTCAAGGCAGGCGAAATTACTGATCTGGAGAGTGTTCAGAGAACTTTCACGGCACACGTATGAATGATCAAGAGCCTAAATTACTGGGAACGGTTGAAGTCACTTGATTTGTATTTCCTGGAATGCAGGCGAGAAAAATACATGATAACATACACTTGGAAAATCCTGTTGGGATTAGTACCAAACTTGCACGCGAAAATCACTCCCTACGAAAACAAAAGACTCTTGAGGAGATGCAACATCCCCCCTTTGAAAAGTAGGGGCGCCATATGTACACTAAGAGACGATACAGTAAGTGTCAGGGGCCCAAGACTGTTCAACTGCCTCCTACACACCACACACATCGTGAATTATCCGTACAAGTAATGCTTCTGAACTGTGTTGCATGAGAGATCCTTGACTTAGATCCAATGCCACAGTCAGAATTTTTCTATTATAATTACCTTCCATTGTGGAACAAGGAGCTCTTCGATCCAAAAATTACCTTCCATTGTGGAACAAGGAGCTCTTCGATCCAAAAATTACCTTCCATTGTGGAACAAGGAGCTCTTCGATCCAAAAATTACCTTCCATTGTGGAACAAGGAGCTCTTCGATCCAAAAATTACCTTCCATTGTGGAACAAGGAGCTCTTCGATCCAAACAACGATGACATCACACCACCTTACTACTGGAGGTGATGTGGAACAAGGAGCTCTTCGATCCAAACAACGATGACATCACACCACCTTACTACTGGAGGTGATGTGGAACAAGGAGCTCTTCGATCCAAACAACGATGACATCACACCACCTTACTACTGGAGGTGATGTGGAACAAGGAGCTCTTCGATCCAAACAACGATGACATCACACCACCTTACTACTGGAGGTGATGTGGAACAAGGAGCTCTTCGATCCAAACAACGATGACATCACACCACCTTACTACTGGAGGTGATGTGGAACAAGGAGCTCTTCGATCCAAACAACGATGACATCACACCACCTTACTACTGGAGGTGATGTGGAACAAGGAGCTCTTCGATCCAAACAACGATGACATCACACCACCTTACTACTGGAGGTGATGTGGAACAAGGAGCTCTTCGATCCAAACAACGATGACATCACACCACCTTACTACTGGAGGTGATGTGGAACAAGGAGCTCTTCGATCCAAACAACGATGACATCACACCACCTTACTACTGGAGGTGTTGATGACGCGGCTGCCATGCAGGTTATTTGTGTATTGTTCCACTCACGGCATCGTGCCTTTTTGTTATTTAAGCAGTGAGTCACATGATATAGTGAAGTAACATGAATTATTACATGATATAGTGAAGTAACATGAATTATTACATGATATAGTGAAGTAACATGAATTATTACATGATATAGTGAAGTAACATGAATTATTACATGATATAGTGAAGTAACATGAATTATTACATGATATAGTGAAGTAACATGAATTATTACATGATATAGTGAAGTAACATGAATTATTACATGATATAGTGAAGTAACATGAATTATTAAATGATATACCCAGAGTATACCAGGAGAGGGTTTTGGGGATCAATGCCCCCGCGGACCAGTCTGTGACTAGGCCTCGTGGCGAATCAGGGCCTGATCAACCAGGCTGTTACTGCTGGCCACACGTACACTGGTGTACACACCACAGCCTGGCTGGTCAGGTACTGGCTTTAGGTGCCTGTCCAGTGCCTTCTTGAAGACAGCCAGGGGTCTATTGGTAATCCCCCTTATGCATACTGGGAGGCAGTTGAATAGTCTTGGGCCCCTGACCCTTATTGTTTTGTCTCTTATCCTACTCGTGGCGCATCTGCTTTTCATTGGGGGAATGTTTCACCGTCTGCCGAGTCTTTTGCTTTCGTATGGAGTGATTTTTGTGTGCGAATTTGCTACTAATTCCTCTAGGATTTTCCAGGTGTATATTATCATTTATTTTTCCTGCCTGCATTTCAGGAAGTACAAGTCGAGGAACTTCAACTGTTCCCAGTAATTTAGGTGTTTTATCATACTTCTGTGTATCGTGAAGCTTCTCTGTACATTCTCCAGGTCAGCAATTTCACCTGCCTTGAAAGGCACTGTTAGTGTACAGCAATATTCCAGCCTAGAGAGAATAAGCAATTTGAAGAGAATCATATGGGACTTGGCATCTTTAGTTTTGATGGTTCTCATTATCCATCTTATCATTTTACTAGCAGATAAGGTTGATACATTGTTGTGATCTTTGAAAGTGAGATCCTCTGACATTATCACTCTCAGGTCCTTCACATTAGTTTTCCGCTCTATTGTGTGGTTGGAATTTGTTTTATACTCCGATATAGTTTTAATTTCCTATAGTTTTCCATAACGGAGTAATTGAAATTTCTCTTCAGTGAACTTCGTATTATTTTCAGCGGTCCATTCAAAGATTTTTTTTGATGTCCACTTGGAGTCTTGCAGTGTCTTTGATGGAGGTCACTGTCAGTTCTTGTTCAGACCAGAGCTTTGGTGAGATGGGGAAGGAAGAAGGATGGGTAAGGATGGAAATATTGGAAAAGGGTGGGAGGGGGGTGAGAGGTAGGATATAAAGGTAAGTGGCCCAACCACTTTGGTGCAATTTAAAAAGTGTACGTGAAATGATAATATATTTATTTAAGGGGTATAATACTAACCCATCAGAGTCACATAGATATAACAGATATATAAGTACATGACTCTGAATTGGTAGTAATTATACAAGTTGCAATTGCTTTTTTTTTTTTTTTTTTTTTAAACTTTGTCTTTTTTTTTTTTTTTTTTTTTTTTTTTTTTTTTTTTTTTTGCGATTGCACAACGGATATTTATGCGACAAGGAAGGCAATAATTTTCTGGCCAGTTTATAAAGTTCGTGACAATGGCTTCTTACAGGTGGTGTCCAGCCATAGTAAATAGCATAATTTTTACATTAGAAAGTTATATAAGATGTCTCCCTAATTGGGGGCGATGATTTTTTCAGTATACATAGAAGGGTTCTGGTGGTACCCAATCCTCTTCATCAGGGAGGTTGCTCAATATCATGGGTCGAGGGTAATCATCTTTATGAATAAAGCGACGGACCCTTTGTGGGAGAGTCATTCTTTGAGTCCTGTGAGGAGGAGTAGTGATGGTATAATCCGTGGTATTTACCACTTGTATAGGATGTTCTCTATCTGGCATGTATAGTTCTTGCATTGTATAAAGTTGTTTCTTTTTTAGGGTGTCAAGGCGTACATTTATGGCAGTAATATCTTGTTGTATGTGTAAATCTGCCATTTTAACTCTGTCTCTCCTCCTGGTATCGGTGATGAAGCGAAGAGCTCTATTCTGGACCCTTTGTAACCGGAGCATGTTGGTCTTTGTTGTTAATGACATTGGGACACAAGGGTATTCGAGTATTGGTCTTATTATCATTTTATACAGATGTTTTTTGACATGTTGAGGGGCTTGATTGAATCGAAAGAGTCTGCTAAGACCGGCTTTGGCTATGTTGATCTTTTTAGTTACATGAGATGTTGAATGGAGCAGCCTGTCGATTTCATATCCCAAAATCTTGTTAGGGTTTCTAATGGCTACAGGTGTACCTCTGATGGAGATACCTCCTTTATCTTCAATTGTTGATGCAAAACATCCTATCGTGCTAACAAGGACCTTGTCAGGATTAGTTGTAATTCTCCATTTCTTTTCCCAATTAGATGTTCGACGAAGTTCAATATTCATTTTCTCTATGACTCTCTCATACTTGTATTTTCCTGTTACCGGAGTTGATGAGACGACATGAATAACATCATCTGCAAACTGTGTCACAATTGTGTCATTAAACTCTGGTTGAGGAAGGTCATTCACATAAATGTTGAACAGGAGTGGACTGAGACAAGATCCTTGCGGGACACCAGCTGTCGGTATAAAAGGCTCTGTCGACCTGCCATGAAAGGTGGGAATGATTTTTCTTTGAGTTAAGAAATTATATATTAATCTGAGAAAAGTCCAGTTATGGTCTGGTAGGTCAATGAGTTTGTATATAAGGCCATCATGCCATAAGCTATCAAAAGCTTTATGAACATCTCTGGTGGCAATTAAGGCAAGATTGCCCTGATGTTTTAGACTTGCTACAGTATCGAAAATAACATTTATTGCATGATTGGTACCTCTATGTGTTCTAAAGCCAAATTGTTTTTCAGTAAAAAAGTGATTAAACTCCATATAGTAGTTCAATCTGTTGGAAATGACTTTCTCAAGAACTTTTCCAGTGACTTCAAGTAAAGATATAGGTCTATAGTTCCCAGGTTGGTGGATGTCTTTATTGGGCTTACCAAGAAAGATCATCTTAGCAGTCTTAAAAACAACTGGAAAATGTCCTGAGGCCAAGATGGCATTAAAGATATTTACCAAAGACTGTTTACAATTTCTAGGTAGGTACTTTATTTGTTTCATTGTTATTCCAGAGAGGCCAGGGGCTCTATTTCTCATTCTTCCAATAACCTGACTTATCTCTAGTAATGTAATAGGTCTAGTAAGCGGGTGGGTATCTTCAAGAGTTGAAGTATCGATGGAAGGTAGTGGTTGTAGATCATCCAAGTTCTCATCTCTCCATTCATTTACCAACTGATAATGATTATTGTTAAATTGACGACTGTTATTATGGGAGAGAATTTTCTCCCATACATCACCCATCAAATTAGCCTGGTCCTGTGGATCGTCAAGTTTAATTTCAACATCTTCATCATCCTCATCAGTGAAGGTATGAACTAGGTAGTTAGGAGCCTTGTGCTTTGCCCCTAAAAGTTGTCGGATCTTACTCCAAAATTTTGCTGGTTCACGTTGATACTGATTAGCTTGAAGAACTAGAAGTTTCCATATGTCCCGTTTGTGTTGACTAATCATGTTAATTAATTCTTTCCTTAATCGGTGCAGTGTAGCTGCTGGTGGTTGTCGCGTTTGAAGATGCCTTCGACATTCTGCTTGATAATTTCTTAAATTGTCTCTAATTTCCCTAGTAGGTTTATATTGTTGGTATATCTTTGTGGAAGCTAATTGACAAGTTGCATTAGTAGCTTCAATTATTCGATTATGCAGGGACCTGATTGCATCATCAATTGCATTGGAAGGTAGATTTTCCAATGACACAATTTCATCATCACCCAGATATGCCCTGAAGGGGTCAAATCCTAGGGTGTTAAGATTGGGTTTAGGTGGTACAGGTATTCTAAATGGAGAAGTTTGTAGTTGTATTATAACAGGGATATGGTCAGATCCTACATTTCCACCAGGAGATATACGACAGTGAAAGATGTCACAGTCCCTGTTTGTCAGTACTATATCAGGTGTCCCTGGATGAGGTCCAATGTACGATTTAAAGAATGGGCCTTGAAATGACAAGTTTCTAGCTGTCATGATATTAAAGAGTTGTTTTCCTTTTAAGTCACCCAGTGGAATACCAGCTCCACAGTTGAAGAGGGCAGGGTGATGAGCATTAAAATCTCCCGCTAGAATTGTTGGAATATTCCTGCTTAATATCCTATGTAGAGGAATTGACTCTATATATTGTTGTCTCGGGGGAAAATATCCAGTTACTATCACTAGTTGTCCATGAGACGTTGTCATTTCTATTGCAAGAATGTTATCTTCATCAACATGAATATTTTTAAATGTATAGCCTAATTTTACTAAGATGGCTACACCACTAAATGGTCCTCTCGATTTCTCCACAGTAGAGTAACCACGTAATTTAATATGTTGATCAACTCTTGCAGCTGTCTCGTTCAGAAGTATAACATCGGGATTGTAATTATGTAGTTCAACCTCAAGAAGGTAACGGTTATTAAAGAAATGTTGAACATTAAGTTGGAAAATTGTAATCCCCATTATTTCTTGTTCTTCGCTCGTGTACTGCGGTCTGAACGCCTGCAAGTAATGTCACGTGTTGTATCCACACTATCCCTGCTGGACTCATCAAGGGGAGGAGGAAACTTTTGCGTAGGTGCTTGTGTATTAAGAATGCCATCATCTTCACTAGAGGTAGTAATATTAACAGACTCATTAGAATCGGTAGAGTCATCATCAGAAAACTGAGGTGTGTTATTCCCTGTTACAGGAAGCAGAGGCTCGTGAGAGTTAATGGGAGACTGTGGAGGCTCCAAGGGAAAAGTAGGCAGGCAAGGTGAGTCACCCTGGGAAAGTTCCTGTTCAACAGGATCAGCTTCAATAGCGGGAGAGTAGGCACCACTTTCTGGGGCATTGTTATGTTCAGGTGTTGACTTATCGGGTTGAGGGGAGTTGACAACCTGGGTTTGTGAGGTGGGCGATCCCTGAGCCAGGGATGACTTAGGCTTATTTTTAGATGTAGAGTAGGGAACATACTTCTTGTTATGAGAAGGCTGGGTCATAATAGCCTTCACATTTTCTGGGATAGTGATGGGAGTGATCCCATTAGCCATTAACAGATCATTTAAAACCTGAGAGCAGAGTTGAATGTCACCACCTGCTATGTCTTTGGCCATCATGTACATTAGTTGTGCTCTCGTCATATCCCCGGCTGTGGATACCTGAGACATAGGAGATGATACTGAACCTTGTTGTTGCGTTTGTGTATGGTGTAAGTGAGGGTTAGATTGGGGCGCTCCAAGAGGGGCAGAATTCCAAACATTGGAACCATTGGTAGAGACCTGAGGAGTCCCACTTGATCCAGGCAGAGCTGGGAAGGAAGTTTGGGACATCGTTGGCGGTGCCTGGGGAGTGGTCTTCTTAGCAGTGGACAGTTTCTTGGCTTCAAGAATTTTCTGCATTTCCTTTTTCCTTTCAGGACAAATAGCAGAAACAGCATGATGTTTTCCATTGCAGAGGACACATTTAGGTGTATTTTTGTTGGTACAATCTCTATACGAATGTTGGCCAGAGCAAATGCTACAAATCTGCCCTTGAGTACTGCATTTATTGTTGTTATGACCAAAGGCATAACACTTGAAACATTGTGTCACACTGACAAATCGTTCAAGGGAGATTTGGTCAGGTGTACATCTGGTGCCAAAACATTTGAATCCATGTTGACACACAAGTTTGGCCTCCTCAGGTGTCTCAAGTATTAGCTTTAAGGTCACCTTGTTGTTGGTAGGATTAGAGAATTTATGTGCTTCTACAGCCCTAAAGTCAGAATTCTCGGTGTTAATGTCGTCAACAATTTCATTCACTGTGCTATGTTTCATGAAACTGTTGATTCTGGCCACAAACACAGTCCTCTGAGCTTGATAGCTATCAGGTGCAACTGGGGTAACACCAGAAGTCTTGAGTTTTTCAAGCACATCATGCTTCAGAAGTTGAAGTAACTCTTCTTCCGAAGAGAGGAGAAGTACTGCTCCAGCGTGGGTTTGAAAAACATCCACTGGAGCAACAGTTGAGTTGGAGCAAATACATGTGAGAATTTCTTTCATTGACATTTGATTGCCGTCAATGCGTAATCTTACACGTATCCTCGCCATGATGTTGAGGAAGGAACATCTGGCAGAGGAGTTTCTTAACAAAAAGGGAACTTTCCTTGATGTTAAACTAGCATCCTATTTCAGCTGACTTATGAAGGTCAGCCCCTAAGATAGCCTACCCTCGAGTAGTGAGGGGAAAGGGCCCAAGGCAAAGATCGGCTGGATTTTAAAAAACCACACGGGCTACCAGATGGTCAAAATGCCTTGTGTTAACTCGCCAAAGCGAAGTTGCCGAAAAAGAAGAAGATAGGACAGTCAGAAGGATAGCAATGTATGTAGTGTGTTAAGTGTGTGGGCCAGTGTTGATGTATGGGTGAGGGTAGGATGGGGAAGGATGGGGGGATGGGGATGAGAGGGGTGAACAAGCAAGCAAGTCACCGCCTTACCCTCTTGATGGGATGGGGCTCGAAGTGACTGCAAGCAAGTTTCCTCTCAGCTCTGGTGAAGAACTACTCAGGATAACCCAAGTAAATTCTCGAGCAACAGTGTTCAGAGTTGCTCAGCTGAAGAGCAGGAACGACGACGTCTTCTCTCCACGGTGGCTGGGCTGCTAGACTGTGGGAGAATCATGGCTTCTGATTGGTCCATATGAGTAGTGGTGAGTGGAGGTGAAGGAGGTACGCCGCCACGACGAGCCAATCGACGAGCAGGAGGAGTTCGACGAATAGGAGGTGTTCGACGAATAGGAGGCGTTGTTGGAGTGACGTCACTAGGTGTTGGTGGTGTTGGAGCTGCTGATGCAGAAGTGTTGATTAGGTCCTTGGTGAATTTTAGTATTTCTTCCGAAGGTGGAGATGCTGGGAATATGAATGATGGCATATTATTTAATGCAAATAACTCGTTGATGGTAGAGTTAAAGGATCCAGGTACAGCCATGTTCTGCATGTGAGCGTATAGTAAGCAGTAGTGGATCTTGGTTACGTCACATGTTGGAGGAGTGATGATGGTGGAGGCGGGCTGAGTAGATGCTTGAAGTAATTTTGTAGTGTTTGCTTGTATCTTTGCAATTGCTGCATACGTTGGCGTGTTGCTAGTAAGTTTTTTCTTTGCTGCATCTTGTGTTTTCTTCGTAATATCCTTTCTTGTAGGACATTTTGCTGCCAGTGTATCGTGATCATTACTCTTGCAGTTTAAGCACGCTGGTTGTGTTGGAGCAGCAGCGGTGCAGGAACTGAAGGTGTGTCCCCCACTACCACATGTAGTGCAGAACTTCTTGTCTTTTACTGGACATGCTTTGGTGGTGTGATGGTATGAATAACAGTTCCAGCAATGTTGGATGTAGTGGTATCTCTCTGTTTCAATGTAGGTAGGACTGCTGTAGTAGTAGTAGACAGCAAGACCTTCGTTCAGAGCAGTGGCAGCCATGTTCACGTCGGTGAAGGTGACCTTGAGCATGGACGTTGCATTTGGGATTTTGGTAATGCTGTCAACAGTAGCCCAAGTATTTTGTGTCTCGATGGATGACTTGAGTTCAGCAGTTGATTGAGAAGTCAGAATCTTGTCCAGTTTTTTAAGGAATACTGATTTCTAAGAACATAAGAACATAAGAAAGGAGGAACACTGCAGCAGGCCTGTTGGCCCATACTAGGCAGGTCCTTTACAATTCATCCCACTAACAAACATTTGACCTACCCAATTTTCAATGCTACCCAAGAAATAAGCTCTGATGTGCAAGTCCCACTCAAATCCAACCCATCCCACTCATGTATTTATCCAACCTAAATTTGAAACTACCCAAAGTCCTAGCCTCAATAACCCAACTAGGTAGACTGTTCCACTCATCTACTACCCTATTTCCAAACCAATACTTTCCTATGTCCTTTCTAAATCTAAACTTATCTAATTTAAATCCATTACTGCGGGTTCTCTCTTGGAGAGATATCCTCAAGACCTTGTTAATATCCCCTTTATTAATACCTATCTTCCACTTATACACTTCGATCAGGTCTCCCCTCATTCTTCGTCTAACAAGTGAATGTAACTTAAGAGTCTTCAATCTTTCTTCATAAGGAAGATTTCTAATGCTATGTATTAATTTAGTCATCCTACGCTGAATGTTTTCTAACGAATTTATGTCCATTCTGTAATATGGAGACCAGAATTGAGCTGCATAATCTAGGTGAGGCCTTACTAATGATGTATAAAGCTGCAGTATGACCTCTGGACTTCTGTTGCTTACACTTCTTGATATAAATCCCAGTAATCTATTTGCCTTATTACGTACGCTTAGGCATTGCTGTCTTGGTTTAAGGTTGCTGCTTACCATAACCCCCAAGTCCTTTTCGCAATCTGTATGGTTAAGTTCTACATTATTTAACTTATAAGTGCTAGGGTTATGGACACTCCCGAGCTTCAGAACCTTGCATTTATCTACATTGAACTGCATCTGCCACTTTTCTGACCAAGAGTAGAGTTTGTCTAAATCCTCCTGAAGTTCCCTAACATCTACGTTTGAATCAATTATCCTACCTATCTTCGTGTCATCGGCGAATTTGCTCATATCACTAGTAATTCCTTCATCAAGATCATTGATATATATTATAAACAACAACGGGCCCAAGACTGATCCCTGTGGAACGCCACTTGTTACTGATCCCCACTCGGATTTAACCCCATTTATGGACACTCTTTGCTTCCTGTCTGTGAGCCATGATTCGATCCACGAGAGCACCCTTCCCCCAATGCCATGAGCTGCTACTTTCTTCAACAGTCTTTGGTGCGGAACTCTATCAAATGCCTTACTAAAATCTAAGTAAATAATATCAAATTCTTTATCGTGGTCAACAGCCTCAAAAGCTTTACTGAAGAAAGTTAATAAATTAGTTAGACAAGACCGGCCTCTTGTGAATCCATGCTGAGTATCATTAATCAAGCTATGCTTATCGAGATGGCTTCTTATAATCTCAGCTATAATTGACTCTAGTAATTTGCCTACAATTGAGGTCAGGCTTATTGGGCGGTAATTTGACGGTAACGACTTGTCCCCTGTTTTAAAAATAGGAATTACATTAGCCATCTTCCACATATCAGACACTGCACCTGTTTGAAGAGATAAATTAAAAATATTAGTTAATGGTTCACAGACTTCCATTTTGCATTCCTTTAGAACCCTTGAAAAAACCTCATCAGGACCCGGTGACTTATTTTGCTTCAGTCTGTCTATCTGCTTCACAACCATTTCACTAGTGACTGTGATGTTACATAATTTATCTTCTTCTGATCCACTATAAAAATTAATTACCGGAATATTATTAGTGTCTTCCTGTGTAAAAACCGAGAGAAAATAATTATTTAAAATCGAGCACATTTCATTCTCTTTGTCAGTAAGATGCCCATAGTTATTTTTAAGGGGACCTATCTTATCTCTGACTTTTGTTCTATAGACCTGGAAAAAACTTTTTGGGTTAGTTTTAGAATCCCTAGCAACTTTAATTTCATAGTCCCTTTTAGCTTTTCTTATCCCCTTTTTAATGTCCCTCTTAATGTCAATATACTGATTCATAAGATGACCCTCGCCTCTTTTGATACGCCTATAAATTCCTTTCTTATGCCCTAGTAGATATTTCAGCCTATTATTCATCCATTTTGGGTCATTTCTATTTGATCTAATTTCCTTATAAGGGATAAACGTTCTTTGAGCAGCATGTATTGTGTTCAGAAAACTGTCATATTGATAGCTCTCTTCGTTACCCCAGTCAACAGATGATAAGTGTTCTCTAAGCCCATCGTAATCTGCTAAGCGAAAATCTGGGACTGTTACTGAGTTATCCCTACTATCATACTTCCATTCAATTCTACATGTAATTGATTTGTGGTCGCTAGCACCCAGTTCCTCTGAAACTTCTAAATTATTAACAAGGGATTCATTGTTTGCCAGAACTAAGTCAAGCAGGTTATTACCCCTTGTAGGTTCTGTCACAAACTGCTTCAAAAAACAATCCTGAACTACTTCTAAGAAATCGTATGATTCTAAATTCCCAGTCAAGAAATTCCAATCAATATGACTAAAGTTAAAGTCTCCTAGAATTACTACATTATCGTGCCTTGTGGCCCTAACAATTTCCTCCCATAGTAGTCTCCCCTGGTCCCTATCTAAATTTGGGGGACGGTATATCACACCTAAAATTAATTTTTCATGCCCCTCTGAAAATTCTATCCAAACAGACTCTGTATGTGTTACTTCAGACTTAATACCCGTTTTTATGCAACAGTTCAAGCGATCTCGGACATACAATGCCACCCCACCCCCCTTCCCGATACTTCTATCTACTTGGAACAATTTAAAACCCTGAATGTGACATTCTGCAGGCATGTCCCGACTTTTTGAATTAAACCACGTCTCAGTAATGGCAAATACATCTATGTTACCTGCACTAGCAACTAGTCTCAACTCGTCCATCTTATTCCTAGCACTGCGACTATTTGTGTAATAAATATTTAATGACCCTCCTATCTCTTTACCCTTCCTGCTCCTTTCTGTTATTCCACTAAACCTATTACTGTCATTGTCAATTAGTGCCACTGGCTTTCCAATATCCTCCTCATTTTGCCTATTACTAGTTCTCCTAGTACTCATGTTACTACCCTGCGACTTCACAGTTTTCCCGCCAAAACCCATACCACTAACTATTCCTAGTTTAAAGACCTAACAGCTCCCTCCACTGCGTTGGCCAGTGCTCCCACCCCACACCTAGACAAGTGAACCCCATCCCTGGCATACATGTCATTTCTGCCATAGAAGAGGTCCCAGTTGTCAATGAATGTTACCGCATTTTCCTTACAGTATTTGTCCAGCCAGCAATTGACACCAATTGCTCTGGACAACCATTCATTTCCAACTCCTCTCCTTGGCAAAATGCCACATATGACAGGTTTCCCACCCTTCTTCCTAATTATCTCTATTGCTGACCTATACCTGCTAATCAGGTCCTCACTCCTACGTCTGCCAACATCGTTGCCTCCAGCACTGAGACAGATAATAGGATTGCTCCCATTACCTCTCATGATGTCATCCAGACGGCTAACAATATCCTTCATCCCAGCCCCAGGAAAACACACTCTCTGCCTCCTACTCCTATCCTTCAAACAGAATGCCCTATCCATGTACCTAATCTGGCTATCCCCAACAACAACAATGTTTTTACCTTCCTTGGCGTCGTCCGTAGTGATGCTCCGAGTAGTCGACTCACATTCGCCAGGTAGCATTACACCACTTGTAGAATTCGTCATGACGTTCTCGATGGTCTTCGTTGGGGTTTCTAGGGATGTCTCACTCACGTCTGCCAATGCTTCCTTGGTGCTCGTTGTGGCATTCCCAGTAGAACACTCACATTCGTCAGGTAGCACCGAGAATGAGTTGGAAGTTTCCACGGCAGTCTTCTGGTTTCTCGTTGTTTCTGCCTCTCCAACCGTTTTCTTAATCTTCAGCTTGGTTCCATGTTGCCCGGCCACTGACCAAGCTCCCCTCTTAACCTGGGGACTCACAACAGGTGGATTACTACGAATCCTCTTGTTCTCCTCCGTTAATCGCCGTATCTCCAGTTTAGCAACTCTGAGTTCTTCTCTCAGCTGCTGGTAAAGCTGCTCAAGAGAGGGCATCCTGGTTCAGATTCACAGAGAGCACACAAACAGGTCTTCACAGAGCTAAGTACAATAGTGAGGTAACAGGAATTATTACATGATATAGTGAACTAACATGAATTTTTTATACATTTATATATATGTATGTAGATATATGTATCAATATGTATATGATTTTTATAATAATTAGAAAATATTAATAACAAAATAATAATAATAATAATAATAATAATAATAATAATAATAATAATAATAATAATAATAATAATTCAAATTCAAATTCAAATTCAAAGTTTATTCTCTATAAGGATTACAATGCTGAGTTTACAGAATTTGGTTATTGTGTGGTTTACATGTAGTAAAATAATGATTACAGATTGTACCACTAGAACACTTAGCATGGCTAGGCATTAGTTATTAATAATATTAATAATATTAATAATATTAATAATATTAATAATATTAATAATAATAATAATAATAATAATAATAATAATAATAATAATAATAATAATAATAATAATAATAATAATAATAATAATAAAATAATAATAATAACAATAATAATAATAATAATAATAATAATAATAATAATAATAATAATAATAATAATAATAATAATAATAATAATAAAATAATAATAATAATAATAATAATAATAATAATAATAATAATTAAACCTAGTTGTACTAGAGCTCATTCTAGCTCAATACATAGACTATACCAAAGTCATTACATTAGACCCTAGTGCAATTACAAGTGAGAGTCTTGTGCTATTTTTAATTTGTATTTTTATATTATTAATTTTTACCTGGTTGTACTTTAGCTCATTCCAGCACAACACATAGACAACATCAACTTCATTATGTGTATTAGTGATTATGCTCTATATGACCAAAATGCTTTAGCTATATACTTGTCCAAACTTCCCACCACTACAGATATCAGTACTAGAACTCAACACACAACACAGGATATAAATAACCATAATTTAAACCTGATCTAAACCTCCATAATCTGACACCCAATCAAAACCTATTGGAAAGAAACTGCCTTTATTACACAGCATCACAAGCCAGCACTATCCTAAAAAATGCTAAAAGTCTATCAGTACTTAACTACAACATCAGGTCCTTAAGCAAACACTATGATGACCTCCTGGCACTCCTTGAGTCACTAAAGACACCCTTCTCCTGCATTATTCTTACTGAGACCTGGCTTAAGCAGGACACAATAGATATCTACCCTCTACCAGGATACACAGCAATTCACAACTGCAGATCAAACCAAGTTGGGGGTGGTATTGCAATCTATTACTCTAACCAATTATCTTGTATTAGCACCACTTGCTTTAGTGATGAATATGGGGAATACATTTTTGCTAATTTTACTGTAAAAAACCTTAAGACGCCTGTAACAATCGGTGCCATTTACCGGATACCTCACACAAACATCCCAAATTTCAGTGAGAAATTAAAGTCACTAATAACAAACAGACAAATGAATAAGCACCACCTTCTCTTAGCTGGAGACTTCAACATCAACCTTGGCCTACTAGATGATCAGCCTGTAACTGATTTCATCAACAATATGAACAACACACTTCTCATACCAACAATAACTAAACCAACCAGGCTCACTGAGACAAGTGCAACCATAATAGACCACATATGGACCAATATACTAGCCCCCCTTAAATCAGGGATAATCACAGATAGCACTACAGACCACTACCCTACCTTCCTCCTGACAAACATTAGTAAACCACCACTTGAATACAACAAAGTCTCATTTAGACTCCATGACGAGGCCTCAATAAGGAAGTTCACAGCTGACCTAGAGACTGTTGACTGGCCTACAGAATTCTCCAAGGCCAATGGTATTGATGACTGGACAGACATTTTTCTTAACAAATTACTTAGACTATACAACAAACATTGTCCTATAAAAACGAAACAGATCACAAACAAACGGCTTGGTTGCCCATGGCTAACCAGCACCATTCTGAAATCCATTGATAAGAAACACCAATATGAAAAGCAATATAGACAGGGCTTAATACACAAAGATATTCTTAAACACTATTCATCAGTTCTCACCAAAGTAATAAAGAAAGCCAAACAACTATACTACTCCAGTAGATTCACTGACACTAGAGGAGATATAAAAAAGACCTGGAAAACACTCTCTCAGATTCTAGGGACCCACAAACTGAAAAAAAAACAAGAATATTGTCCTAACTAAACCTAATGAAACACCACTGCATCCCACTGACACAGCTAACAAGATAAACGACTTCTTCTCAACCATAGGATCTAATCTCGCCAATAAAATCCCACATACCAATGCCCATGCCGGGGACTACCTAGATGGGAATTTCCCAAATTCCTTCTATCTTGCACCAACTGAGCCCACGGAAGTCACCGAGATTATAAAGTCACTTAAAAATAACTCAGGGAATCTGTCTCATGTCCCACCATTATTGTACAAGCGAGCGGCCCATGTCCTTTCGCATGCTATTTCATTACTTTTTAACAAGTCACTAGAAACTAGCACCTTCCCGAAACTACTCAAGATGGCAAGGGTTACACCAATACATAAAGGTGGTGACCCTACAGATTTAAACAACTATAGGCCAATATCAAACTTACCATTGCTATCCAAAATCTTTGAGAAACTCGTGCACAGGAGACTATATTCATTTATAACGGCACAAAACATACTCAACCCCTGCCAATTTGGATTCAGGAAAAATAAAAGCACTAATGATGCAATCATAAAAATGCTAGATCTGCTTTACACAGCATTGGAAAATAAGGAATATCCACTAGGAATTTTTATTGACCTAAGAAAAGCTTTTGACACAGTAGACCACGGCATCCTACTCCACAAACTTGACCATTATGGTAAAAGAGGCCATGCGCTTGCATATTTCAAATCTTACCTTACTAATAGGTATCAGTATGTCACCATTAAAGACACAGCATCAACAACACAGCCACTTGATACTGGAGTTCCACAGGAAATGTCCTTGGTCCCCTGCTCTTCCTCATATACATCAATGATCTTCCAAACGTATCCCAACACCTGAATCCATTCTCTTTGCTGACGACACGACTTATGTCATCTCTCACCCTAATCTTGCCACCCTCAACACCATTGTTAACGAGGAGCTGATCAAAATATCGACTTGGATGACAGCCAATAAACTTATGCTTAACACTGACAAAACCTACTACATTATGTTTGGTAGCAGAGCAGGAGTTGCACAAATTAACATTAAGATCGACAACACTCTAATTGCCAGACATAATGAGGGCAAATTCCTAGGCCTATACTGTTGTGATAGAAACACAGGCCTTATCTCTAGGCTTTATTGAACATAGAATCTTCATAGTACTTCTGCAACAACAAAATATAATGACTAGTACATCTAATAATGGCTTCTACAGGGATGGTGATGTCTTGCATATGTCAAGAGAAAAGTTATAACTACAGGCCACATATTTAAACTCACCATGTAATCTGCATCGCTGATAAATGGATAAAGTAGGAGAGAATCACACACCATGTGTTGGTGCCCATGACACACACCAAACTGTTGTTGTTGTTAAGGGCCCCTAGAGGTGGTGCAGTATTATCCTGCTGCTGCTCCCCACAGGACCAGTATCACTACAATCTCCCCCTTCTAAAATATCAGAGACAGTAATCTCCCAAACTGTTAGGTGGGCGACGTACACGTCCCGACCTTCGTAGCCCTTGAGCCTCTTCACCAGGTTCGATATTTTCCAGCGGGGTTTGATTAACTGCTGGAGCAGAATCCTCTATTTCCATAGGGGTAGTCTCAAGGGGCTTTCCAGGAGAAAACGAAGCATCTTTCACATCTATTGGTGTATCTTGAGATTCCACACTAATAGGGATTTCAACTGGGGCTAAATGTCTTGTAGATACTGTAGTCTCTTCACCATTTTGGTAGCGAATGTGGGCGTAATGTGGATTAGCTTGCAGGAGCTCTACCTCTTCCACTAAAGGATCCGTCTTGTTCATCCTACGGTGACTCTTCAGGAGAACGGGTCCAGGATGACATAACCAAGTGGGCACGGAGGCTCCCGTAGAGGAACGACGTGAATAGTTGAGGAGTCTTTCATGAGGGGTTGCATTAGTAGCTGTGCACAGCAGTGATCTAATAGAGTGAAGAGCATCAGGTAGGACAGTTTGCCAGTGTTGAACAGGTAGATTGCGCGACTTTAATGTCATTGTAACTGCCTTCCATATAGTACCATTGAACCGCTCCACTTGACCATTGCCTTGAGGGTTGTAGCTTGTTGTTCTGCTGCAGGCAATACCTTTGCTAGCCAAAAACTCCTGAAGTTCGTTACTCATGAACGAGGATCCCCTGTCTGAATGGATATAAGCTGGCATACCAAAAATAGAGAACAACTGTGAAAGACAACTAATAACAGTTGAAGCAGCCATATTTGCACAGGGGAATACAAAGGGAAACCTTGAATATTCATCTACTATGTTAAGGAAATACCTATTCTGATTTGTGCTTGGTAGAGGTCCTTTGAAATCTATATTCAATCTTTCGAAAGGCTGGGTGGATTTTATGAGATGAGTCTTCTCTGGCTGATGAAAGTTTGGCTTGCACTCTGCACATACTCTGCATGCTCTGATCACTTGTCGCACATCTTCCACTGAGTAGGGCATGTTCTTTGATTTGACAAAATGGTACAGGCGTGTAACTCCTGGGTGACACAAAGCCTTGTGGAGAGCTGAGAGTGATTGCAAATCATGACATGCTGCTCCACAGTGGGACCTAGAGAATGCATCAGGTGAGATGTTCTCTTGACCCGGTCGGTACAGAATATCAAAGTCATAACACGATAGTTCCATCCTCCAGCGTAATATCTTGTCATTCTTTATCCTACTTTTGTGCCTCTTGTCGAACATATACATCACGGACCGTTGGTCAGTCCTTATGGTGAAATGTCTACCAGTTAAATAATGCCTCCAGTGGCGAACTGCTTCTATGATGGCCTGGGCTTCCTTTTCTACAGCAGCATAACATTTCT
>NW_027199574.1:22500-30637 GCF_038502225.1 Cherax quadricarinatus | reverse complement strand
ATACCACCTGACTAACACCAGCTATACCACCTGACTAACACCAGCTATACCACCTGACTAACACCAGCTATACCACCTGACTAACACCAGCTATACCACCTCACTAACACCAGCTACACCACCTGACTAACACCAGCTATACCACCTGACTAACACCAGCTATACCTCCTGGCTAACACCAGCTATACCACCTGACTAACACCAGCTATACGACCTGACTAACACCAGCTATACCACCTGACTAACACCAGCTATACGACCTGACTAACACCAGCTATACCACTACACTAACACCAGCTATACCACCTGACTAACACCAGCTATACCACCTGACTAACACCAGTTATACCACCTGACTAACACCAGTTATACCACCTGACTAACACCAGCTATACCACCTGACTAACACCAGTTATACCACCTGACTAACACCAGTTATACCACCTGACTAACACCAGCTATACCACCTGACTAACACCAACTATACCACCTGGCTAACACCAGCTATACCAGCTGACTAACACCAACTATACCACCTGGCTAACACCAGCTATACCACCTGGCTAACACCAGCTATACCACCTGGCTAACACCAGCTATACCACCTAACACCAGGTATACCACCTGACTAACACCAGCTATACCACCTGGCTAACACCAGCTATACCACCTGGCTAACACCAGCTATACCACCTGGCTAACACCAGCTATACCACCTAACACCAGGTATACCACCTGACTAACACCAGCTATACCACCTGGCTAACACCAGCTATACCACCTGGCTAACTCCAGCTATACCACCTGGCTAACACCAGCTATACCACCTAACACCAGGTATACCACCTGACTAACACCAGCTATACCACCTGGCTAACACCAGCTATACCACCTGACTAACACCAGGTATACCACCTGACTAACACCAGCTATACCACCTGACTAACACCAGCTATACCACCTGACTAACACCAACTATACCTCCTGGCTAACACAAGCTATATCAGCTGACTAACACCAGCTATACCACCTGAATAACACCAGCTATACCACTACACTAACACCAGCTATACCACCTGACTAACACCAGCTATACGACCTGACTAACACCAGCTATACCACCTGGCTAACACCAGCTATACCATCTGACTAACACCAGCTATACCACCTGACTAACTCCAGCTATACCACCTGGTTAACACCAGCTATACCACCTGGCTAACACCAGCTATACGACCTGACTAACTCCAGCTATACCACCTGGTTAACACCAGCTATACGACCTGACTAACTCCAGCTATACCACCTGGCTAACACCAGCTATACGACCTGGCTAACACCAGCTATACCATCTGACTAACACCAGCTATACGACCTGACTAACTCCAGCTATACCACCTGGTTAACACCAGCTATACAACCTCACTAACACCAGGTATACCACCTGACTAACACCAGCTATACCACCTGACTAACACCAGCTATACCACCTCACTAACACCAGGTATACCACCTGACTAACACCAGCTATACCACCTGACTAACACCAGCTATACCACCTCACTAACACCAGGTATACCACCTGACTAACACCAGCTATACCACCTGACTAACACCAGTTATACCACCTGGCTAACACCAGTTATCCCACCTGACTAACACCAGCTATACCACCTGGCTAACACCAGCTATACCACCTGGCTAACACCAGTTATACCACCTGACTAACACCAGTTATACCACCTGACTAACACCAGTTATACCACCTGACTAACACCAGCTATACCACCTGGCTAACACCAGCTATACCACCTGGCTAACACCAGCTATACCACCTGGCTAACACCAGTTATACCACCTGACTAACACCAGCTATACAACCTCACTAACACCAGCTACACCACCTCACTAACACCAGGTATACCACCTGACTAACACCAGCTATACCACCTGACTAACACCAGTTATACCACCTGGCTAACACCAGCTATACCACCTGGCTAACACCAGTTATACCACCTGGCTAACACCAGCTATACCACCTGACTAACACCAGCTATACGACCTGGCTAACACCAGCTATACCACCTGACTAACACCAGCTATACCACCTGACTAACACCAGTTATATCACCTGGCTAACACCAGCTATACCACCTCACTAACACCAGTTATACCACCTGGCTAACACCAGCTATACCACCTCACTAACACCAGCTATACCACCTCACTAACACCAGCTATACCACCTGACTAACACCAGCTATACCACCTGACTAACACCAGCTATACCACCTGTCTAACACCAGTTATACCACCTGTCTAACACCAGCTACACCACCTGACTAACACCAGCTATACCACCTGGCTAACACCAGCTATACCACCTGGCTAACACCAGCTATACCACCTGGCTAACACCAGCTATACCACCTGGCTAACACCAGCTATACCACCTGACTAACACCAGCTATACAACCTGACTAACACCAGCTATACCACCTGACTAACACCAGCTATACCACCTGACTAACACCAGCTATACCACCTGACTAACACCAGCTATACCACCTGGCTAACACCAGCTATACCACCTGGCTAACACCAGCTATACCACCTCACTAACACCAGCTATACCACCTGACTAACACCAGCTATACCACCTGGCTAACACCAGCTATACCACCTGGCTAACACCAGGTATACCACCTCACTAACACCAGCTATACCACCTGGCTAACACCAGCTATACCACCTGGCTAACACCAGCTATACCACCTCACTAACACCAGCTATACCACCTGACTAACACCAGCTATACCACCTCACTAACACCAGCTATACCACCTGGCTAACACCAGCTATACCACCACACTAACACCAGCTATACCACCTGACTAACACCAGCTATACCACCTGGCTAACACCAGCTATACCACCTCACTAACACCAGCTATACCACCTGGCTAACACCAGCTATACCACCTGACTAACACCAGCTATACCACCTCACTAACACCAGCTATACCACCTGGCTAACACCAGCTATACCACCACACTAACACCAGCTATACCACCTGACTAACACCAGCTATACCACCTGACTAACACCAGATACAAGAAGATATTAGTGTGTTAAATTCAATGATAATTCAACATTTGAGACCATTAACAGAATAAGGTTCTGTTCTGGCCATTTTTCAAAATATTATTGAGCATCAAAAGGCCAGCCTTTAGCCGGCCTAAAATACATTTAAGTATGGAAATTAGGCTGCGTTAGCGTATAATTGACGTAAGTGAAGCTGTTTGAAGCTCGAGTGCTAATTTATTGTCTACTTTTGTGACGTTACTGGTGAGTACAGTTGTATTTATACAGTAGTGTTGTGGTGGTGGTTGTGGTGGTGGTTGTGATGGTGGTGGTGATGGTGGTGGTGGTTGTGATGGTGGTGGTGGTTGTGATGGTTGTTGTGATGGTGGTGGTGGTTGTGATGGTGGTGGTGGTTGTGATGGTGGTGGTGGTTGTGATGGTTGTGGTGGTTGTGATGGTGGTGGCTGTGGTTGTGATGGTGGTTGTGATGGTGGTGGCTGTGGTTGTGGTTGTGATGGTGGTGGTGGTTGTGATGGTGGTGGTGGTTGTGATGGTGGTGGTGGTTGTGATGGTGGTGGCTGTGATGGTGGTTGTGGTTGTGATGGTGGTTGTGGTGGTGGTGGTTGTGATAGTGGTGGCTGTGGTTGTGATGGTGGTTGTGGTTGTGATGGTGGTGGTTGTGATAGTG
Source organism: Cherax quadricarinatus (assembly GCF_038502225.1). NCBI lineage: Eukaryota > Metazoa > Arthropoda > Malacostraca > Decapoda > Parastacidae > Cherax > Cherax quadricarinatus. Next base: position 26,861 of record NW_027199574.1, on the reverse strand, counting down.
GTGGCTGTGGTTGTGGTTGTGATGGTGGTGGTGGTTGTGATGGTGGTGGCTGTGGTTGTGATGGTGGTGGTGGTTGTGATGGTGGTGGCTGTGGTTGTGATGGTGGTTGTGGTTGTGGTGGTGGTTGTGATGATTGTGGTGGTTGTGATGATTGTGGTGGTTGTGATGGTGGTGGTGGTTGTGATGGTGGTGGTGGTTGTGATGGTGGTGGCTGTGGTTGTGATGGTGGTGGTGGTTGTGATGGTGGTGGCTGTGGTTGTGATGGTGGTTGTGGTTGTGATGGTGGTTGTGGTTGTGGTGGCGGTTGTGATGATTGTGGTGGTTGTGATGGTGGTGGTGGTTGTGATGGTGGTGGTGGTTGTGATGGTGGTGGCTGTGGTTGTGATGGTGGTGGTGGTTGTGGTTGTGGTGGTGGTTGTGGTTGTGATGATGGTGGTGGTTGTGATGGTGGTGGTGGTTGTGGTGGTGGTTGTGGTTGTGGTTGTGATGGTGATGATGTTGTTGGTGATGGTGGTGGTTGTTGTGATGGTGATGATGTTGTTGGTGATGGTGGTGGTTGTTGTGATGGTGATGATGTTGTTGGTGATGGTGGTGGTTGTTGTGATGGTGATGATGTTGTTGGTGATGGTGGTGGTTGTTGTGATGGTGGTGGTTGTTGTGATGGTGGTTGTGGTTGTGATGATGGTGGTGGTGGTGGTGATGGTGGTGGCTGTGGTTGTGATGGTGGTGGTTGTGGTTGTGATGGTGGCGGTGGTTGTGATGGTGGTGGCTGTGGTTGTGATGGTGGTTGTGGTTGTGATGATGGTGGTGGTTGTGATGGTGGTGGCTGTGGTTGTGATGGTGGTTGTTGTGATGGTGGTGGATGTTGTGATGATAGTGGTTGTTGAAGGGATCTGGACAGGCTGCAGACCTGGTCCAGCAATTGGCTCCTGGAGTTCAACCCCACCAAGTGCAAAGTCATGAAGATTGGGGAAGGGCAAAGAAGACCGCAGACGGAGTACAGTCTAGGGGGTCAGAGACTACAAACCTCACTCAAGGAAAAAGATCTTGGGGTGAGTATAACACCAGGCACATCTCCTGAAGCGCACATCAACCAAATAACTGCTGCAGCATATGGGCGCCTAGCAAACCTCAGAACAGCATTCCGACATCTTAATAAGGAATCGTTCAGGACCCTGTACACCGTATACGTTAGGCCCATATTGGAGTATGCGGCACCAGTTTGGAACCCACACCTAGCCAAGCACGTAAAGAAACTAGAGAAAGTGCAAAGGTTTGCAACAAGACTAGTCCCAGAGCTAAGAGGTATGTCCTACGAGGAGAGGTTAAGGGAAATCAACCTGACGACACTGGAGGACAGGAGAGATAGGGGGGACATGATAACGACATACAAAATACTGAGAGGAATTGACAAGGTGGACAAAGACAGGATGTTCCAGAGATTGGACACAGTAACAAGGGGACACAGTTGGAAGCTGAAGACACAGATGAATCACAGGGATGTTAGGAAGTATTTCTTCAGCCACAGAGTAGTCAGTAAGTGGAATAGTTTGGGAAGCGATGTAGTGGAGGCAGGATCCATACATAGCTTTAAGCAGAGGTATGATAAAGCTCACGGCTCAGGGAGAGTGACCTAGTAGCGATCAGTGAAGAGGCGGACACACACACACACACACACACACACACACACACACACACACACACACACACACACACACACACACACACACACACACACACACACACACACACACACACACACACACACACACACACACACACACACACACACACACACACACACACACACACACACACACACACACACACACACACACACACACACACACACACACACACACACACACACACACACACACACACACACACACACACACACACACACACACACACACACACACACACACACACACACACACACACACACACACACACACACACACACACACACACACACACACACACACACACACACACACACACACACACACACACACACACACACACACACACACACACACACACACACACACACACACACACACACACACACACACACACACACACACACACACACACACACACACACACACACACACACACACACACACACACACACACACACACACACACACACACACACACACACACACACACACACACACACACACACACACACACACACACACACACACACACACACACACACACACACACACACACACACACACACACACACACACACACACACACACACACACACACACACACACACACACACACACACACACACACACACACACACACACACACACACACACACACACACACACACACACACACACACACACACACACACACACACACACACACACACACACACACACACACACACACACACACACACACACACACACACACACACACACACACACACACACACACACACACACACACACACACACACACACACACACACACACACACACACACACACACACACACACACACACACACACACACACACACACACACACACACACACACACACACACACACACACACACACACACACACACACACACACACACACACACACACACACACACACACACACACACACACACACACACACACACACACACACACACACACACACACACACACACACACACACACACACACACACACACACACACACACACACACACACACACACACACACACACACACACACACACACACACACACACACACACACACACACACACACACACACACACACACACACACACACACACACACACACACACACACACACACACACACACACACACACACACACACACACACACACACACACACACACACACACACACACACACACACACACACACACACACACACACACACACACACACACACACACACACACACACACACACACACACACACACACACACACACACACACACACACACACACACACACACACACACACACACACACACACACACACACACACACACACACACACACACACACACACACACACACACACACACACACACACACACACACACACACACACACACACACACACACACACACACACACACACACACACACACACACACACACACACACACACACACACACACACACACACACACACACACACACACACACACACACACACACACACACACACACACACACACACACACACACACACACACACACACACACACACACACACACACACACACACACACACACACACACACACACACACACACACACACACACACACACACACACACACACACACACACACACACACACACACACACACACACACACACACACACACACACACACACACACACACACACACACACACACACACACACACACACACACACACACACACACACACACACACACACACACACACACACACACACACACACACACACACACACACACACACACACACACACACACACACACACACACACACACACACACACACACACACACACACACACACACACACACACACACACACACACACACACACACACACACACACACACACACACACACACACACACACACACACACACACACACACACACACACACACACACACACACACACACACACACACACACACACACACACACACACACACACACACACACACACACACACACACACACACACACACACACACACACACACACACACACACACACACACACACACACACACACACACACACACACACACACACACACACACACACACACACACACACACACACACACACACACACACACACACACACACACACACACACACACACACACACACACACACACACACACACACACACACACACACACACACACACACACACACACACACACACACACACACACACACACACACACACACACACACACACACACACACACACACACACACACACACACACACACACACACACACACACACACACACACACACACACACACACACACACACACACACACACACACACACACACACACACACACACACACACACACACACACACACACACACACACACACACACACACACACACACACACACACACACACACACACACACACACACACACACACACACACACACACACACACACACACACACACACACACACACACACACACACACACACACGGTGAAGGGGAGTGAGTGAGGAGAGTGAGGAGGGAGTGTGTGTGTGGGAGTGAGGAGGGGTGAGGAGGGAGAGGGAGGTGAGAGGGAGTGAGGGTGAGGTGTGTGAG
>NW_027199574.1:2500-17500 GCF_038502225.1 Cherax quadricarinatus | reverse complement strand
GCGGCACATCAGCAGAACAACGGCAGCATCAGCAAGGCACCATCAACAAGCAGCGTCAGCGGCATCAAGCAGCAGCAGCATCAGGCAGGCATCAATCAACGGCAACGTCAGCAGGCATCGGCAACAGCATCAGCGGCATCAATCAACAGCAAGCATCAGCGGCATCAAGGCAACAGCATCAGCAAGGCATCAAGCAAGCAGCAACATCAGCGGCATCAACAACCGCAAGCATCAGCAGGCATCAACAAGCAGCAGCATCAGCGGCATCAACAGCAGGCAAGCATCGGCAGGCATCAAGCAACAGGCATCAGCGGCATCAGCAACAGCCAACGGCATCAGGCAACGGCATCGGGCAGCAAGGCAACATCAACGGCATCAACGGCAATCAGCAGCATCAGGCGGCATCAGCAATCAACAGCATCAGCAGGCATCAGCAACAGCAGCATCAAGGCAGCGTCAAGCAACAGCAACATCAGCGGCATCAAGCAACGGCAGCGGCATCAGCGGCTCAACAGGCAGCGGCATCAGGCGGCATCAGAACAGCAAGCATCGGCGGCATCAACAACAGCAGCATCAGCGGCATCAAGGCAAGCAGCAACATCAGCGGCATCAGCAACAGGCAGCATGGGAGCGGCATCAACAACAGCAACATCAGCGGCATCAACAAGCAGGCAACGCCAGTCAGGCATCAAGCAAGCAGCAGCATCAGCGGCGCCAACAACAGCAAGCATCAGGCGGTCAGGCAAGCAAGCAGCGCTGGCGGTTAACAGCAGCATCAGCGGCATCAACAACAGCAACATCAGCGGCATCAAACACGCAACGCCAGTCATCATCAGCAACAAGCAAGCATCAGGCGCAGAACAAGCAGCAACATCAGGCGGCATCAACAGCAGCAACGGTAGCGGCATCAAGGCAGCAGCAGCATCAGCGGCATCAACAGCAGCAGCAGCGGCATCAAGGCAAGGCAACAGCGGCAGCATCGGCAACGGCAAGCAGCAGCAGGCATCGGCAAGCAGCAGCATCAGCAGGCATCAAGCAACAGCAGCATCAGCGGCATCAAGCAACAGCAGCATCAGGCGGCATCAACAGCAGCACATCGGCATCAACAACAGCAGGCATCAAGCAAGCAGCAAGCATCAGCGGCGCAACCAGCAGCGGAACATCAGGCGTCAGCAGCAGCAGGCAGCGGCATCAGCAAGCAGCGAACGGTAGCGGCATCAAGCAAGCAGCAGCATCAGCGGCATCAGCAACGCAGCAGCGGCATCAGCAGCAGCAACGGCGGCATCGCAGGCAAGGCAAGGCAGCGGCGGCATCACAACGCAAGGCGTCAGGCGGCATCAACAACGCAAGCATCATCAGCGGCGGCATGGCAACGCAACATCAGCATGCATCAACGCAGCGGTAGGCGGCATCAGCACAGCAGCATCAGCAGGCGTCAAGCAGCAGCAACAGCGGCATCAGCAACAAGGCAGCAGCGGCATCAGCAACGCAACGGTAGGCAGGCATCGGCAAGCAGCAGCATCAGCGGCATCAACAACAGGCAACAGCGGCATCAAGCAGCAGCTGCGGCGGCGTCAGGCAACGGCAGCAGTGGCGGCATCGAAAACGGCAGCGGCAGCGGCATCACAACAGCAGCGTCAGCGGCACCAAGCAACGGCAACGCGCGGGCGGCATCAAGGCAACGCAAGCAACGGGGGCATCAGCAGCAGCAACGGTAGCAGGCATCAGCAAGCAGCACATCAGCAGGCATCAACAGCAGCAGGCGGCATCAACAACAAGCAAGCATCAGCGGCATCAAGCAACACGGCAATATCAGCGGCGTCACAACAGCAACATCAGCAACAACAGCAACATGAGCAGCATGAACAGCAACATCAGCAGCATCAACAACAGCAACATCAACAACAGCAACATCAGCAGCATCAACAACAGCAACATCAACACCATCAACAACAGCAACATCAGCAGCATCAACAACAGCAACATCAGCAGCATCAACAACAGCAACATCAGCAGCATCAACAACAGCAACATCAGCAGCATCAACAACAGCATCTACAACAGCAACATCAGCAGCATCAACAACAGCATCAACAACAGCAACATCAGCAGCATCAACAACAGCAACATCAGCAGCATCAACAACAGCAACATCAGCAGCATCAACAACAGCAACATCAGCAGCATCAATAACAGCAATATCAGCAGCATCAACAACAGCAACTTCAGCAGCATCAACAACAGCAACATGAGCAGCATCAACAACAGCAACATCAGCAGCATCAACAACAGCAACATCAGCAGCATCAACAACAGCAACATCAGCAGCATCAACAACAGCAACATCAGCAGCATCAACAACAGCAACATCAGCAGCATCAACAACAGCAACATCAGCAGCATCAACAACAGCAACATCAGCAGCATCAACAACAGCAACATCAGCAGCATCAACATCAGCAGCATCAACAACAGCAACATCAGCAGCATCAACAACAGCAACAGCAGCATCAACAACAGCAACATCAGCAGCATCAACAACAGCAACATAAGCAGCATCAACAACAGAAACATCAGCAGCATCAACAACAGCAGCATCAACAACAGCAACATCAGCAGCATCAACAACAGCAACATCAGCAGCATCAACATCAGCAGCATCAACAACAGCAACATCAGCAGCATCAACAACAGCAACATCAGCAGCATCAACAACAGCAACATCAGCAGCATCAACAACAGCAACATCAGCAGCATCAACAACAGCAACAGCATCAACAACAGCAACATCAGCAGCATCAACAACAGCAACATCAGCAGCATCAACAACAGCAACATCAGCAGCATCAACAACAGCAACATCAGCAGCATCAACAACAGCAACATCAGCAGCATCAACATCAGCAGCATCAACAACAGCAACATCAGCAGCATCAACAACAGCAACATCAGCAGCATCAACAACAGCAACATCAGCAGCATCAACAACAGAAACATCAGCAGCATCAACAACAGCAGCATCAACAACAGCAACATCAGCAGCATCAACAACAGCAACATCAGCAGCATCAACCTCAGCAGCATCAACAACAGCAACATCAGCAGCATCAACAACAGCAACATCAGCAGCATCAACAACAGCAACATCAGCAGCATCAACAACAGCAACATCAGCAGCATCAACAACAGCAACAGCATCAACAACAGCAACATCAGCAGCATCAACAACAGCAACATCAGCAGCATCAACAACAGCAACATCAGCAGCATCAACAACAGCAACATCAGCAGCATCAACAACAGCAACATCAGCAGCATCAACATCAGCAGCATCAACAACAGCAACATCAGCAGCATCAACAACAGCAACATCAGCAGCATCAACAACAGAAACATCAGCAGCATCAACAACAGCAGCATCAACAACAGCAACATCAGCAGCATCAACAACAGCAACATCAGCAGCATCAACATCAGCAGCATCAACAACAGCAACATCAGCAGCATCAACAACAGCAACATCAGCAGCATCAACAACAGCAACATCAGCAGCATCAACAACAGCAACATCAGCAGCATCAACATCAGCAGCATCAACAACAGCAACATCAGCAGCATCAACAACAGCAACATCAGCTGCATCAACAACAGAAACATCAGCAGCATCAACAACAGCAACATCAGCAGCATCAACATCAGCAGCATCAACAACAGCAGCATCAACAACAGCAACATCAGCAGCATCAACAACAGCAACATCAGCAGCATCAACAACAGCAACATCAGCAGCATCAACAACAGCAACATCAGCAGCATGAACAACAGCAACATCAGCAGCATCAACATCAGCAGCATCAACAACAGCAACATCAGCAGCATCAACAACAGCAACATCAGCAGCATCAACAACAGCAACATCAGCAGCATCAACATCAGCAGCATCAACAACAGCAACATCAGCAGCATCAACAACAGCAACATCAGCAGCATCAACAACAGCAACATCAGCAGCATCAACAACAGCAACATCAGCAGCATCAACATCAGCAGCATTAACAACAGCAACATCAGCAGCATCAACAACAGCAACATCAGCAGCATCAACAACAGCAACATCGGCAGCATCAACAACAGCAACATCAGCAGCATCAACAACAGCAACATCAGCAGCATCAACAACAGCAACATCAGCAGCATGAACAACAGCAACATCAGCAGCATCAACATCAGCAGCATCAACAACAGCAACATCAGCAGCATCAACAACAGCAACATCAGCAGCATCAACAACAGCAACATCAGCAGCATCAACATCAGCAGCATCAACAACAGCAACATCAGCAGCATCAACAACAGCAACATCAGCAGCATCAACAACAGCAACATCAGCAGCATCAACAACAGCAACATCAGCAGCATCAACAACAGCAACATCAGCAGCATCAACATCAGCAGCATCAACAACAGCAACATCAGCAGCATCAACAACAGCAACATCAGCAGCATCAACAACAGCAACATCAGCAGCATCAACAACAGCAACATCAGCAGCATCAACAACAGCAACATCAGCAGCATCAACAACAGCAACAACAGCAGCATCAACAACAGCAGCATCAACAACAGCAACAACAGCAGCATCAACAACAACATCAGCAGCATCAACAACAGCAACAACAGCAGCATCAACAACAGCAACAGCAGCAGCATCAACAACAGCAACATCAGCAGCATCAACAACAGCAACACAGGTCAGGAGGACACAGGTGTTAATACGTGTTCAGATGATAGTGAGGCTGGAGGCTCTTAAAGACGAACCTCTCATACTCTCTCTTCACACCAGTGACTTTACTGAACCCTCACTAACTTTACTGAACCCTCACTAACTTTACTGAACCCTCACTAACTTTACTGAACCCTCACTAACTTTACTGAACCCTCACTGGCTTTACTGAACCCTCACTAACTTTACTGAACCCTCACTAACTTTACTGAACCCTCACTGGCTTTACTGAACCCTCACTGACTTTACTGAACCCTCACTAACTTTACTGAACCCTCACTAACTTTACTGAACCCTCACTAACTTTACTGAACCCTCACTAACTTTACTGAACCCTCACTAACTTTACTGAACCCTCACTAACTTTACTGAACCCTCACTAACTTTACTGAACCCTCACTGGCTTTACTGAACCCTCACTGACTTTACTGAACCCTCACTAACTTTACTGAACCCTCACTAACTTTACTGAACCCTCACTAACTTTACTGAACGCTCACTGGCTTTACTGAACCCTCACTGACTTTACTGAACCCTCACTAACTTTACTGAACCCTCACTAACTTTACTGAACCCTCACTAACTTTACTGAACCCTCACTGACTTTACTGAACCCTCACTGACTTTACTGAACCCTCACTAACTTTACTGAACCCTCACTAACTTTACTGAACCCTCACTGACTTTACTGAACCCTCACTGACTTTACTGAACCCTCACTAACTTTACTGAACCCTCACTGACTTTACTGAACCCTCACTGGCTTTACTGAACCCTCACTGACTTTACTGAACCCTCACTGACTTTACTGAACCCTCACTGACTTTACTGAAACCCTCACTAACTTTACTGAACCCTCACTGACTTTACTGAACCCTCACTGGCTTTACTGAACCCTCACTGACTTTACTGAACCCTCACTGACTTTACTGAACCCCTCACTGACTTTACTGAACCCCTCACTGACTTTATTGAACCCTCACTGACTTTACTGGACCCTCACTGGCTTTACTGAACCCTCACTGACTTTACTGAACCCTCACTGACTTTACTGAACACTCACTAACTTTACTGAACCCTCACTGACTTTACTGGACCCTCACTGGCTTTACTGAACCCTCACTCACTTTACTGAACCCTCACTGACTTTACTGAACCCCTTACTGACTTTACTGAACCCCTCACTGACTTTATTGAACCCTCACTGACTTTACTGAACCCTCACTGACTTTACTGAACCCTCACTGACTTTACTGAACCCTCACTGACTTTACTGAACACTCACTGACTTTACTGAACCCTCACTGACTTTACTGAACCCTCACTGACGTTACTGAACCCTCACTGACTTTACTGAACCCCTCACTGACTTTACTGAACCCCTCACTGACTTTACTGAACCCTCACTGACTTTACTGAACTCTCACTGACTTTACTGAACCCTCACTGACTTTACTGAACCCTCACTGACTTTACTGAACCCTCCCTGACTTTACTGAACCCCTCACTGACTTTACTGAACCCCTCACTGACTTTACTGAACCCTCACTGACTTTACTGAACCCTCACTGACTTTATTGAACTCTCACTGACTTTACTGAACCCTCACTGACTTTACTGAACTTTCACTGACTTTACTGAACTCTCACTGACTTTACTGAACCCCTCTCTAACTTTACTGAACCCTCACTGACTTTACTGAACCCTCACTGACTTTACTGAACCCTCACTGACTTTACTGAACCCTCACTGACTTTACTGAACCCCTCACTGACTTTACTGAACCCCTCACTGACTTTACTGAACCCTCACTGACTTTACTGAACCCTCGCTGACTTTACTGAACTTTCACTGACTTTACTGAACTCTCACTGACTTTACTGAACCCTCACTGACTTTATTGAACCCTCACTGACTTTACTGAATCCCTCACTGATTTTACTGAACCCTCACTGACTTTACTGAGCTCTCACTGACTTTACTGAACCCGCACTGATTTTATTGAACCCTCGCTGACTTTACTGAACCCTCATTGACTTTACTGAACCCTCACTGACTTTACTGAACCCTCACTGGCTTTACTAAACCCTCATTGACTTTACTGAACCCTCACTGACTTTACTGAACCCCTCACTGACTTTACTGAACCCTCACTGACTTTACTGAACCCTCACTGACTTTACTGAACTCTCATTGACTTTACTGAACCCTCACTGACTTTACTGAACCCTCACTGATTTTACTGAACCCTCACTGATTTTACTGAACCCTCACTGACTTTACTGAGCTCTCACTGACTTTACTGAACCCTCACTGACTTTACTGAACCCTCACTGACTTTACTGAACCCTCACTGATTTTACTGAACTTTCACTGATTTTACTGAACCCTCACTGACTTTACTGAGCTCTCACTGACTTTACTGAACCCTCACTGACTTTACTGAACCCTCACTGACTTTACCGAACCCTCACTGATTTTACTGAACCCTCACTGATTTTACTGAACCCTCACTGACTTTACTGAGCTCTCACTGACTTTACTGAACCCTCACTGACTTTACTGAACCCTCATTGACTTTACTGAACCCTCACTGACTTTACTGAACCGTCATTGACTTCACTGAGTTCTCACTGACTTCACTGAGCTCTCACTGACTTCACTGAGGTCTCACTGACTTCACTGAGCTCTCACTGACTTCACTGAACTCTCACTGACTTCACTTAGCTCTCACTGACTTCACTGAGCTCTCACTGACTCACCGAGCCCTCAGTGACTTCAATGAGCCCTCACTGAACTCTCAGTGACTTCACTGAGCCCTCAATGAGCTCTCATTGACTTCACTGAGCCCTCAGTGACTTCACTGAGCCCTCAGTGACTTCACTGAGCCCTCAGTGACTTCACTGAGCCCTCAGTGACTTCACTGAGCCCTCAGTGACTTCACTGAACTCTCAGTGACTTCACTGAGCCCTCAATGAGCTCTCACTGACTTCACTTCAGCTCTCATTGACTTCAATTAACTCTCATTACTATAATCAAGCGCTAAACCCAAAAGCATCAGAGGGCAGGATGTGTTTGTTTGGTTATAGACCAGCGAGGATGGTGAGGATAACATAGTAAGGGCTGTGAGGACCAGGGAGGATGGTGAGGATAACATAGTAAGGGCTGTGAGGACCAGCGAGGGTGGTGAGGATAACATAGTAAGGGCTGTGAGGACCAGCGAGGGTGGTGAGGATAACATAGTAAGGGCTGTGAGGACCAGCGAGGATGGTGAGGATAACATAGTAAGGGCTGTGAGGACCAGCGAGGGTGGTGAGGATAACATAGTAAGGGCTGTGAGGACCAGCGAGGGTGGTGAGGATAACATAGTAAGGGCTGTGAGGACCAGCGAGGGTGGTGAGGATAACATAGTAAGGGCTGTGAGGACCAGCGAGGGTGGTGAGGATAACATAGTAAGGGCTGTGAGGACCAGCGAGGGTGGTGAGGATAACATAGTAAGGGCTGTGAGGACCAGCGAGGATGGTGAGGATAACATAGTAAGGGCTGTGAGGACCAGGGAGGATGGTGAGGATAACATAGTAAGGGCTGTGAGGACCAGCGAGGGTGGTGAGGATAACATAGTAAGGGCTGTGAGGACCAGCGAGGGTGGTGAGGATAACATAGTAAGGGCTGTGAGGACCAGCGAGGATGGTGAGGATAACATAGTAAGGGCTGTGAGGACCAGCGAGGGTGGTGAGGATAACATAGTAAGGGCTGTGAGGACCAGCGAGGATGGTGAGGATAACATAGTAAGGGCTGTGAGGACCAGGGAGGATGGTGAGGATAACATAGTAAGGGCTGCGAGGACCAGCGAGGATGGTGAGGATAACATAGTAAGGGCTGTGAGGACCAGCGAGGATGGTGAGGATAACATAGTAAGGGCTGCGAGGACCAGCGAGGATGGTGAGGATAACATAGTAAGGGCTGTGAGGACCAGCGAGGATGGTGAGGATAACATAGTAAGGGCTGTGAGGACCAGTGAGGGTGGTGAGGAAAACATAGTAAGGGCTGTGAGGACCAGCGAGGATGGTGAGGATAACATAGTAAGGGCTGTGAGGACCAGTGAGGATGGTGAGGATAACATAGTAAGGGCTGTGAGGACCAGTGAGGATGGTGAGGATAACATAGTAAGGGCTGTGAGGACCAGCGACGATGGTGAGGATAACATAGTAATGGCTGCGAGGACCAGCGAGGATGGTGAGGATAACATAGTAAGGGCTGTGAGGACCAGCGAGGATGGTGAGGATAACATAGTAAGGGCTGTGAGGACCAGCGAGGATGGTGAGGATAACATAGTAAGGGCTGTGAGGACCAGCGAGGATGGTGAGGATAACATAGTAAGGGCTGTGAGGACCAGTGAGGATGGTGAGGATAACATAGTAAGGGCTGTGAGGACCAGGGAGGATGGTGAGGATAACATAGTAAGGGCTGTGAGGACCAGTGAGGATGGTGAGGATAACATAGTAAGGGCTGTGAGGACCAGCGAGGATGGTGAGGATAACATAGTAAGGGCTGTGAGGACCAGTGAGGATGGTGAGGATAACATAGTAAGGGCTGTGAGGACCAGCAAGGATGGTGAGGATAACATAGTAAGGGCTGTGAGGACCAGTGAGGGTGGAGAGGATAACATAGTAAGGGCTGTGAGGACCAGCGAGGATAGAGAGAATAATGAGAGTTAGTAAGGGCTGTGAGGACCAGCGAGGATGGAGAGGATAACATAGTAAGGGCTGTGAGGACCAGCGAGGATGGTGAGGATAACATAGTAAGGGCTGTGAGGACCAGTGAGGGTGGTGAGGATAACATAGTAAGGGCTGTGAGGACCAGCGAGGATAGAGAGAATAACGAGAGTTAGTAAGGGCTGTGAGGACCAGCGAGGATGGAGAGGATAACATAGTAAGGGCTGTGAGGACCAGTGAGGGTGGAAAGGATAACAGACAGTCAGTAAGGGCTGTGAGAAGTGCTACAGGGAGTATAATCAATGGTTGTGTACTAAATGTTGGTGTCAAAAATTGAAAGAGGAAGTCTGTGTCAGAGGTGGCGCCGTCAGCGAGGAGGGAAGATGAAGTCTGTGTCAGAGGTGGCGCCGTCAGCGAGGAGGGAAGATGAAGTCTGTGTCAGAGGTGGCGCCGTCAGCGAGGAGGGAAGATGAAGTGTGTTAGAGCGGTGACGATGTCGGAGGTAAATTCTGTGAGCTCGCTGGTAGACGGGACAGTGCGATAGAATATGGCAAACTTAAACTGGAACCTGATAATTCTTAGGGAGTGGAACAGGGTGCTTGTCTATGAGATATCCATGAGTAAGACGGGTGTGTCCGATGCCAAGACGGGAGAATGTTGTCTCCCAACCTCTGCATCGATGATAAGAAGGCCAGAAACCTAGCTTTGACCTGACAGAATGTAATTTGTTATGTATCAATTCAGACCAACGTTCTTGTCAACGGTTGTGAAAGTAGCTAGAGATAACAGCAAAATAGTCTGAGAATGGAATACCTGTATATGAAATGGGAAGGTCATGTACTACTGACCTCGCAGCAGAGTCTGCCTGCTCGCTGATCTGAACATCAACATGACCAGGGACCCAACAAAAAAAAAATAAGATTTTTTTTTGTTTTTGTTAGAAATGTGGCGCAACCGAATTTGTATACGAAGAACTAGGGGATGAGGCTAATTAAATTTGTTGATAGCTTGCAGAGCACTAAAGGAGTCTGAAGCTACCACATGTGTCGCTGCCACCATTTATCGTAGGGGTTCTTAAATGGAGATATCGAGGGTTCAAGGTAGACACACTTGTTGGATGGTAACAATATATTGTCAGACTCTGGTAAAGGGAGATGGAGCCCAGCCTCTGCCTTGTCACTGTCTATGTCAAACGCCGACTGAGACCAAGGTAGCTAGCTCGCCACACACTCAAGCTGTATCCCGTGACGTCACACAAACAGTCACAGGCCTAAAAGGGATCTCCTATCTAAAGCACATGGATGATACTATGATATGCTATACAACACAGGGATCAGCAACTATGCTGACTGAGGTAGGTCTGGAAGCAATACTGATAACTGCCATGAGAAGTGCATACAGCTGTGGAGATGATAGACGAGTCCAATAAATGACCTCGTATAACAGTGTTCAGGAACACTGCTGCAAACCCGACACCATCAGAGGATTTAGAACCATCAGTGTAAACTGCAACGGCATCAGAATGAGACCGGAAAAAAAGGCGAGTAGCTTTCGGACACGGCGGCGGGTAAGAACGGACACGAATTGTGGGAAGCTCCCAAGGGAGAAGAGAAAGCTAAGATGCTAGATAACATAAAGAAGGAAACTGAAGAGAAGTCAAGAGCGGAGTAACAGGGGCGGCGAACAAATAATAGCCCTCTACGAACGTCCGTTATTATCCTGTATGTAGGATACTTAAGGTCATAAGAGCGGACAAAATAACGAAGGTAATGGGCGGGCGCCACGACAATCGTTCAAGGATGGAACACTCGCCTCTGCATAAAGGCTCTCACCAGGGAAGGAGGGAAACATACCTAAACATAAACGTAATTCTTGATGATGGACGGATCAAATTTAGAAAGAATTGTGGGTGAGGTCACAGAATATATCTGGTCACCATAGTCTACTTTCAATCAAATTAGGGATGAATGCAGTCGAAGGCAAGTTCAACTATCAACCAACACGACAGATGAGCGAGGGTTTAATGAAGCTTATTCCTAGAATAACTGGTCATAAGACACACCTAGAGATACAAGTTGTTCCTAGAATCTAGTCCTGGTTACCGTACACAAGCCATCAAAGTCTGAATCAGATCGGTCCTTCATATATAAGGTGTTTCACCCTTGATTATCCTGATATAAGGATCAGTAGACCTACCAGATGGTACTTAAGAGACGAGACGACATAGAAGAGGAGAGACAGAGGAGAGAACGTAGAGAAGAGGCAGAGAAGGGGAGAAAGGGAACGAGGGGAGATAACATGACCTCTTTTCACCCCCTACATAAACTACCACTCAATTCCCCTCATTAAAGATTAATTAACAGGATCCTGACCTCAATCTTGGCTAATGTGAGGGGAATGAGAGAAGTGTGAAGAATGAGCGAGGGGAAATATGTGAGAGAATGTGTGAGGGGGAATGAGAGAAGTGTGAAGAATGAGCGAGGGGAAAGAATGTAGGGATTGAGGAGAAATGTCAGGAAAGAATAAAGGGGAAATAGTGAGGGGAAGATGGTTAATAACTGAGGGGAGGAGAGATACAGGAGGGG
Organism: Cherax quadricarinatus; assembly: GCF_038502225.1. Lineage (NCBI taxonomy): Eukaryota > Metazoa > Arthropoda > Malacostraca > Decapoda > Parastacidae > Cherax > Cherax quadricarinatus. The sequence goes on along the minus strand of NW_027199574.1, from coordinate 5,417 downwards.
AGGGGGGAGGTAATTAGGGAGGGGATGTAATAAAGGAGGGGAGGGGTAGGTAATTATGGGAGAGGGAGATCCAGGAGTGGAGGAGGAGGTAATTAAGGATGGGAAGGGGAGATACAAGAGGGAAGTGGGAGGTAATTAAGGAGGGGAGGAGAGATATAGGAGGGGAGGGGGGAGGTAATTAGGGAGGGGAAGTAATAAAGGAGGGGAGGAGGAGATATAGGACGGGGAGTAATAAATGAGGGGAGGGGATATACAGGAGGGGAGGTAATAAAGGAGAGGGAGGGGGCAATGAAGGAGAGGGAGGGGGTAATAAAGGAGAGGGAGGGGGTTATAAAGGAGGGGGAAGGGTAATAAAGAAGGGGAAGGGTAATAAAGAAGGGGAAGGGTAATAAAGTAGGGGAAGAGAGATAAGTGACATCAGTTTTTATTGTTGTCTTTCAGCTGTTACCTGATATTTCCTTCTTCCAGTCTCTCTCCTCTCTCTCCTCTCTCTCTCTCTCTCTCTCTCTCTCTGTCTCCTGAGAGATTCATGTCAGGTTTCCACACACACATGCACTAGTGAAGAGGCGGGGCCAGGAGCTCTGACTCGACCCCTGCAACCACATACAGGTGAGTACACACACAACTGGCTCCTCGAATTTAACCCCACCAAATACAAAGTCATGAGGATTAGGGAAGGGCAAAGAAGACCGGAGACGGAGTATGGCCTAGGTCTACCTACCTACCTAGAGCTTACCTGGAGGGTGTTCCGGGGCAGGGACGTTAGGAAGTATTTCTTCAGTCATAGAGTTGTCAGCAAGTGGACACACACACACACACACACACACACACACACACACACACACACACACACACACACACACACACACATACACACACACACACACACACACACACACACACACACACACACACACACACACACACACACACACACACACACACACACACACACACACACACACACACACACACACACACACACACACACACACACACACACACACACACACACACACACACACACACACACACACACACACACACACACAATGGATCAGGGAATACTTGTCAGGAAGACAGCAGCGAGTCATGGTACGTGGCGAGGTGTCAGAGTGGGCACCTGTGACCAGCGGGGTCCCGCAGGGGTCAGTCCTAGGACCAGTGCTGTTTCTGGTATTTGTGAACGACATGACGGAAGGAATAGACTCTGAGGTGTCCCTGTTTGCAGATGACGTGAAGTTGATGAGAAGAATACACTCGATCGAAGACCAGGCAGAACTACAAAGGGATCTGGACAGGCTGCAGACCTGGTCCAGCAATTGGCTCCTGGAGTTCAATCCCACCAAGTGCAAAGTCATGAAGATTGGGGAAGGGCAAAGAAGGCCGCAGACGGAGTACAGTCTAGGGGGTCAGAGACTACAAACCTCACTCAAGGAAAAAGATCTTGGGGTGAGTATAACACCAGGCACATCTCCTGAAGCGCACATCAACCAAATAACTGCTGCAGCATATGGGCGCCTAGCAAACCTCAGAACAGCATTCCGACATCTTAATAAGGAATCGTTCAGGACCCTGTACACCGTATACGTTAGGCCCATATTGGAGTATGCGGCACCAGTTTGGAACCCACACCTAGCCAAGCACGTAAAGAAACTAGAGAAAGTGCAAAGGTTTGCAACAAGACTAGTCCCAGAGCTAAGAGGTATGTCCTACGAGGAGAGGTTAAGGGAAATCAACCTGACGACACTGGAGGACAGGAGAGATAGGGGGGACATGATAACGACATACAAAATACTGAGGGGAATTGACAAGGTGGACAAAGACAGGATGTTCCAGAGATTGGACACAGTAACAAGGGGACACAGTTGGAAGCTAAAGACACAGATGAATCACAGGGATGTTAGGAAGTATTTCTTCAGCCACAGAGTAGTCAGTAAGTGGAATAGTTTGGGAAGCGATGTAGTGGAGGCAGGATCCATACATAGCTTTAAGCAGAGGTATGATAAAGCTCACGGCTCGGGGAGAGTGACCTAGTAGCGATCAGTGAAGAGGCGGGGCCAGGAGCTCGGACTCGACCCCCGCAACCTCAACTAGGTGAGTACAACTAGGTGAGTACACACACACACACACACACACACACACACACACACACACACACACACACACACACACACACACACACACACACACACACACACACACACACACACACACACACACACACACACACACACACACACACACACACACACACACACACACACACACACACACACACACACACACACACACACACACACACATACACACACACACACACACACACACACACACACACACACACACACACACACACACACACACACACACACACACACACACAGGCGAATAATAAAGTATTCTCCCCTCCCTTCTCCCCCGTCTACCCCTACCTCATTGACCACCACCACCTCTTCCCCCTCCCTTCTCCCCGTCTGCCCCTACCTCATGCCACCACCACCACCTCTTCCCCCTCCCTTCTCCCCCGTCTACCCCTACCTCCTGACCACCACGACCACCTCCTCCCCCTCCCTTCTCCCCGTCTACCCCTACCTCATGACCACCACCACCTCTTCCCCCTCCCTTCTCCCCGTCTACCCCTACCTCATGACCACCACCACCACCTCTTCCCCCTCCCTTCTCCCCGTCTACCCCTACCTCATGACCACCACCACCACCACCTCTTCCCCCTCCCTTCTCTCCGTCTACCCCTACCTCATGACCACCACCACCACCTCTTCCTCCTCCCTTCTCCCCGTCTACCCCTACCTCATGACCACCACCACCACCACCGCTTCCCCTTCCCTACTCCCCGTCTACCCCTACCTCATGACCACCACCACCACCACCTCTTCCCCCTCCCTTCTCCCCGTCT
>NW_027199573.1:0-30641 GCF_038502225.1 Cherax quadricarinatus | reverse complement strand
CCCTCAGTGGAATCAAGGCGAAATAATGCAATAACGTACAAATTCATAATTTCGAAATTAAAAGAGGCACATTGGCACCAACACAATCAATTAAGTCAACCTTCGTCTATGGAGGATAAACTAGTGATGAAATTTTGAATAAGATCAGAGAAGATTTACTCAAATTATCACAAGGAAACCAAATGTGGCAGTGTCGTGTGTAACGTTGTTTACGGGACCCACCAAGGCAGTGTCGTGTGTAACGTTGTTTACGGGACCCACCAAGGCAGTGTCGTGTGTAACGTTGTTTACGGGACCCACCAAGGTAGTGTCCTGTGTAACGTTGTTTACGGGACCCACCAAGGCAGTGTCGTGTGTAACGTTGTTTACGGGACCCACCAAGGCAGTGTTCTGTGTAACGTTGTTTATGGGACCCACCAAGGAAGTGTCGTGTGTAACGTTGTTTACGGGACCCACCAAGGCAGTGTCCTGTGTAACGTTGTTTACGAGACCCACCAAGGCAGTGTCGTGTGTAACGTTGTTTACGGGACCCACCAAGGCAGTGTCCTGTGTAACGTTGTTTACGAGACCCACCAAGGCAGTGTCGTGTGTAACGTTGTTTACGGGACCCACCAAGGCAGTGTCCTGTGTAACGTTGTTTACGGGACCCACCAAGGCAGTGTCCTGTGTAACGTTGTTTACGGGACCCACCAAGGCAGTGTCGTGTGTAACGTTGTTTACGGGACCCACCAAGGCAGTGTCCTGTGTAACGTTGTTTACGGGACCCACCAAGGCAGTGTCGTGTGTAACGTTGTTTACGGGACCCACCAAGGCAGTGTCCTGTGTAACGTTGTTTACGAGACCCACCAAGGCAGTGTCGTGTGTAACGTTGTTTACGGGACCCACCAAGGCAGTGTCGTGTGTAACGTTGTTTACGGGACCCACCAAGGTAGTGTCCTGTGTAACGTTGTTTACGGGACCCACCAAGGCAGTGTCGTGTGTAACGTTGTTTACGGGACCCACCAAGGCAGTGTTCTGTGTAACGTTGTTTATGGGACCCACCAAGGAAGTGTCGTGTGTAACGTTGTTTACGGGACCCACCAAGGAAGTGTCGTGTGTAACGTTGTTTACGGGACCCACCAAGGCAGTGTCCTGTGTAACGTTGTTTACGGGACCCACCAAGGCAGTGTCCTGTGTAACGTTGTTTACGGGACCCACCAAGGCAGTGTCCTGTGTAACGTTGTTTACGGGACCCACCAAGGCAGTGTCCTGTGTAACGTTGTTTACGAGACCCACCAAGGCAGTGTCCTGTGTAACGTTGTTTACGGGACCCACCAAGGCAGTGTCCTGTGTAACGTTGTTTACGAGACCCACCAAGGCAGTGTCGTGTGTAACGTTGTTTACGGGACCCACCAAGGCAGTGTCGTGTGTAATGTTATTTACGGGACCCACCAAGGCAGTGTCCTGTGTAACGTTGTTTACGGGACCCACCAAGGTAGTGTCGTGTGTAACGTTGTTTACGGGACCCACCAAGGCAGTGTCGTGTGTAACGTTGTTTACGGGACCCACCAAGGCAGTGTCCTGTGTAACGTTGTTTACGGGACCCACCAAGGCAGTGTCCTGTGTAACGTTGTTTACGGGACCCACCAAGGCAGTGTCGTGTGTAATGTTATTTACGGGACCCACCAAGGCAGTGTCCTGTGTAACGTTGTTTACGGGACCCACCAAGGTAGTGTCGTGTGTAACGTTGTTTACGGGACCCACCAAGGCAGTGTCCTGTGTAACGTTGTTTACGGGACCCACCAAGGTAGTGTCGTGTGTAACGTTGTTTACGGGACCCACCAAGGTAGTGTCGTGTGTAACGTTGTTTACGGGACCCACCAAGGTAGTGTCGTGTGTAACGTTGTTTACGGGACCCACCAAGGTAAATAGTCGTGTCAGTCTTCCCTAGACACAGTGAACCAACTCTGAAAATTTATGGCCGATAGAACAAAGTGTTTGAGAGATATAAATGAGGATTTTTGAAGAAAATGAAAAATGCTGCCAAGATATGTTCTGAAAATGGGAGAGTCAATTAACTTTAAAATGCGACATTTAATATTTTTCCGTTTTCTGAATAGTTATAAAGTATATAGTGATTCCATTCTAATTCATAATAAAAGCAGATGTTCAGAAATCACTCTGTTAATATTTTATTTCACGTTATTGACAATCTAGTAAGAAAAAAAGTTTTATTATTATTAAAAAAAAAAGCAACTAGATGACACTGGTGTAAAGGAAAATGGCAAATTAGCAACCATACAACCTTGAGTTTAGGGTTTGAAGCCGAGCATAAGAGGCATTCGCTAGTTAGTACCTGGGAAACAATTTATTGAATAATATTGGCAAATTGAAATTTAACAGCTGAAAGGGAACATCATGCGAGTGGTATAGATCAATAAAAACACTGCGACTAGCCAAGGATTCGAACCCATGCTGCTTTGGCCCGCCTCATGGCGGGTGAGTGGTCCAGTGAATTAAGGCGTCCTGAGTTTTCGCCCACCATGAGGCAGGTCAAAGCAGCATTGGTTGAGTCCTTGGCCTAGTCGCAGTGTTGTTATTGACATATATATATATATATATATATATATATATATATATATATATATATATATATATATATATATATATATACAAACACTGATCACTGGCTGAAGGAGATTCGAACCTACGAACCTTGGAACAAGGTACGCAGTGCTTTACCAATCAACCCACACAGGACCAATACCTTGGAGTCCAGCTTGCGCTAGACTTTGATCCAAGGCAGCCAGCTTTCAGGGAGAAGGCTTACAGCTTTTCATCTCATCCCCTGCATGCATCTGCCTTACTAGAGATTTTAACAATGCAGGGGATGAGATGAAGAGCTGTAAGCCTTCTCCCTGAAAACTGACTGCCTTGGATCAAAACGTCTAGCACAAGCTGGACGCCAAGGTATTGTTCCAGTGTGGTGAGATTGGTATAGCACTGCATACCTTGTTCCAAGGTTCGTAGGTTCGAGTCTATTTCAGCCAGAGATTAGTGTTTTTGTATATTTCGCCTGATCTTGCGAATTCCTTGCATTGTTAATATCACTAGAAAGGCTGATGCATGCAGGGGATGAGATGAAAAGCTATGAGCCTTCTCTCTGAAAGCTGGCTGACTTGGACCAAAACATCTAGCGTAAGCTGGACGGCAAGGTATTGGTCCAGTGTGGTGAAATTGGTATAGCACTGCGTACCTAGTTCCAAGGTTCGAAGGTTCGAGTCTCCTGCAGACAGAGATCAGTGTTTGTGTATATTTCCCCTGATCTTGCGCATTCCTTGCATTGTTAATATCACTAGTAAGGCTGATGCATGCAGGGGATGATCTCTGGCCGAAGGAGACTCGAACCTACGAACCTTGATATACAGTGGTCCCTCGTTTTTCGTAATTAATCCGTTCCTGGAGGAGCTACTATAAACGAAATTTACGATTTGCGAATCAATTTTCCCCATAAGAAATAATGTAAATACAATTAATCCGTTTCTGACACTCAGAAGTATTAAAACAAAAAAAATTTTTACATGAAATATACATGTAGTACATAAACAATACAATGGGAAATGATGAATGAAACATTAACAGCATAACACTTACCTTTATTGGAGATTCTTCTTAGTGTATGGGAGACTGGAGGAGGAGAGAGATTGGATTGTTTACAGTTTGGAAGGGGAATCCCCTTCCAGCAACACCTCAGGTACCAATTGCTTCTCTGGGGTTGCTTCTCTTCTCTGTTTCTTAATGCCACTAGGACCACCTTGAGAGTCACTCTAGTCCTGTCTCGCAAAGTAACTGTGGAGAGAGCTCTGTTTCTGGCGTCTCTTTAACACTTCCCTAAAATGGTACAAGACTTTGTCACTGTACATATTTCTCACCTTCTTTACCACAGGCTTGGCACTAGGAGCTTTCTTTGGAGCCATGGTAGCTTATTTAGTACTTGCAAGCACTAAAATGAGTGGAATATTATGAAATATTTCGTAGGAGCACTTGAGGGGACCTTCACTCACTGGTAAACAATGCCAGACTGGCTGGGTAGGGAGGCCTCCCCGGCTCACACCGTGCGTAAGCGTCCTGGACGAACTACTATTCGCGAGTCAACCTATGAAAAGCGAGTCCATGTTTATACGAAAATACCCCTATGATTGGCGAAATTTACGATTGCCGAGAACTACGAAAAGCGAGGGACCACTGTATATATATCTTTATCATACCTCTGCTTAAAGCTATGTATGGATCCTGCCTCCACTACATCGCTTCCCAAACTATTCCACTTACTGACTACTCTGTGGCTGAAGAAATACTTCCTAACATCCCTGTGATTCATCTGTGTCTTCAGCTTCCAACTGTGTCCCCTTGTTACTGTGTCCAATCTCTGGAACATCCTGTCTTTGTCCACCTTGTCAATTCCTCTCAGTATTTTGTATGTCGTTATCATGTCCCCCCTATCTCTCCTGTCCTCCAGTGTCGTCAGGTTGATTTCCCTTAACCTCTCCTCGTAGGACATACCTCTTAGCTCTGGGACTAGTCTTGTTGCAAACCTTTGCACTTTCTCTAGTTTCTTCACGTGCTTGGCTAGGTGTGGGTTCCAAACTGGTGCCGCATACTCCAATATGGGCCTAACGTACACGGTGTACAGGGTCCTGAATGATTCCTTATTAAGATGTCGGAATGCTGTTCTGAGGTTTGCTAGGCGCCCATATGCTGCAGCAGTTATTTGGTTGATGTGCGCTTCTGGAGATGTGCCTGGTGTTATACTCACCCCAAGATCTTTTTCCTTGAGTGAGGTTTGTAGTCTGCCGTTATCATAACCCCCCTATTTCTCCTGTCCTCCAGTGTCATCAGGTTGATTTCCCTTAACCTCTCCTCATAGGACATACCCCCTTAGCTCCTGGACAAGTCTTGTTGAAAACCTTTGCACTTTCTGTATTTTCCATATGAACTTGGCTATGTGTGCATTCCAAACTGGTGCCGCATACCCCAATATGGGTCTAACGTACACGGTGTACAGGGTCCTGAACGATTCCTTATTAAGATGTCGGAATGCTGTTCTTAGGTTTGCTAGGCGCCCATATGCTGCAGCAGTTATTTGGTTGATGTGTGCTTCTGGAGATGTGCCCGGTGTTGTACTCACCGCAAGATTCTTTTCCATGAGTGAGGTTTGTAATCTCTGGCTCCCTAGACTGTACTCCATCTGCGGTCTTCTTTGCCCTTCTCCAATCTTCATGACTTTGCACTTGGTAGGGTTGAACTCCTGAAGCCAGTTTCTGGACCACTCTTGCAGCCTGTCCAGATCCCTTGGTAGTTCTTCCTGGTCCTCTTCTGATTGGATTCTTCTCATCAACTTCACATCATCTGCAAACCGGGACACTTCTGAGTCTATTCCTTCCGTCATGTCGTTCACAGCACCCCTGTGGAACCCCGCTCGTCACAGGCCCCCACTCTGACACCTCGTCACGTACCATGACTCGCTGGTGCCTTCCCGACAGGTGTTCCCTGATCCATTGCAGTGCCCTCCCTGTTATACTGACCTGTTCCTCCAGTTTATGCACTAATCTCTTATGTGGAACTGCGTCAAAAGCCTTTTTACAGTTCAAGAAAGCACAGTCTATCCACCCTTTTCTCTCTTGTCTTACTGCTGTCACCGTGTCAATGAACTCCAATAGGTTTGTGACACAGGATTTCCCGTCCCTGAAACCGTGCTGGTTGTCGTTGATAAGCTCATTCCTATCTAGGACCCCAATAGAAATAAGTCACTCCATCTGACTTTTTTTATGTTATCCTAGGTACTTTACACATATGCTGCTATGTATGATAATCTATGTAACTTTATTTGTTTATACTTGAATAAACTTACTTACGTGCGCTACCACTCTTCTGATAATCTTCTCTATGACACTGCATACTATACATGTTAATGACATTGGTCTGTACTTTAATGCTTCGTATCTGTCTCTTTTTTTTAAAAAATTGGGACTACATTTGCTGTCTTCCATACCTCAGGTAGTCGCCCTGTTTCGATAGATGTGTTGAAGATTGTTGTTAGTGGTACATATAGCGCCTCTGCTTCCTCTCTCAGGACCCATGTTATCCGGCCCCATAGCCTGTGAGTTATGTAGCTCGCTTTGCAGCCTCGTCACTTCTACCCCAGTTGTATGTATTGTGTCCAACGTTCGATGGTGTACCCCACTTCTCCGTCTTTCTGGAGTCCCTTCTGTCTCCTCTGTGAAAACTTCTTTGAATCTCATGTTTAGCTCCTCACCTACTTCTCGGTCGTTTCTTGTGATATCCCCTCCTTACTTCCTCAGCCTGATTGCCTGGTCCTTGACTGTTGTTTTCCTCCTGTACAACAGCTTCGGGTCAAATTTGGCTTTTGCTGCTTTGTCATTTTCGTATTGTCGCTGGGCCTCCCTTCTTACCTGTGCATATTCATTTTTGGCTCTACGATTGCTCTCCTTATTCTTCTGGGTCCTTTGCCCTCTATACTTCTTCCATTCTCTAGCACACTTTTGCCTCTCTACACCACTGGATGAACCAAGGGCTCTCCCTGGCTTTCTCGTTATTTCTGATACCCTTAGGTACAAACTTCTCCTCAGCTTCTTTGCATATTGTTGCCACATATTCCATCATCTCATTTACTGATTACCCTGCCAATGCTCTGTCCCACTGAACCTCGTGCAGGAAATTCTTCATGTCTGTGTATTCCCCTCTCTTGTAGTTTGGCTTCATTCGTCCTGCTCTTACTGCTTCCCTCTCCACTTCTAATTCTATTATGCATTCGAAGCTCAGAACCACACGTCAGTGACACAAGTCTGTAGTTTATTGCCTCGTGTCTGTCTCCTTTCTTAAAAATTGGGGCTACATTTGCCATCTTCCATACCTCAGGTAGCTGCCTAGTTTCAGTGGATGCGTTAAAGATTTTTGTTAGTGGCACACACAGCATCTCTGCTCCCTCTCTAAGAACCCACGAAGAGATGTTGTCTGGTCCCACCGCCTTTGAGGTATTAAGTTCACATAGCAGCTTCTTTACATCGGCCGGGGGTTGACTCCGTGTTGTATTAGCTCGCCTCGTGGGAAGCCAGTCAAAAATCCACGACACTCTAGCCAATGAGCCATCAGTCCTACAAACATCATGTACCCAGAAGCACTGGCAAGTTTCATAATGCGAGGACATACGTAGCTCTGCTAAGCGCAAAACTAATTTCATTCTACTCCCGTTTGAAATACCAGCTTTCACGAGCAGTACACATGTTATTGTAACCACGAATAAGTTGTTTTTAAGCAATTAGCAAACTGCAACTACCAGGGGATCGAACCCGGGTTATTTTAACCCACTCACTCATATCTAACATGCTCACTCAAGCCTAATGGATGTCTTTTAACTCCTGCCTCCAACTATTCCATCCATCCCAGATTAATGAGCGTCCCTAGTCATTCTATTTTGCTCTATCCTCTGTTAGTGTCCAGATTGCCTCAGTAACCCCGCCTCAACCTTCTGAATAATAGTTTTTGGTAACACCATAATATTCATACTATGCCTTCTCTACACTTCAACGTTTAAAACTCATGTTACACATTTATTTTACAGTGTCGCTACCACTATGCTCTGGTACATTCCACATTTTGCTACATTGATAAATTCTCGTTCACTACGTATGCACCAACCATTCTTTGTCCCTCTTCTATTCAGTGGTTTACCTCTTCTTTCATAGACCCATCCGCCAACACGTACACTCTAAAATATCTCAGCTCATTTCATTACTCCATAATCTTCCCCTTCAGTCTGATATCCAAGCTTTCGCAGTTCCATTGGAATATAGAATTACCATCGGCATGTAACACCCCCACCGAAATGTAGAACTAAACCACTGAAATGTCAAATTTCCAGTTAAATAAAGACAATCTTCACTGGGAAACATAACTTTCTTACTGGGAAGCAACACTTACGCAGTGGAGGTGTTACACGCCTGTGTGAATTCTATATTTCAGTGGAACTGCGCAATGTTTTTTTTACCTGGCGTATAACTGGAGAGAGTTTCGGGGTTCAACGCCCCCGCGGCCCGGTCTGTGACCAGGCCTCATGTTGGACCAGGGCCTGATCAACCAGGCTGTTACTGCTAGCCGCACTCAATAGAACGTACGAACCACAGCCGAGCTGGTCAGGTACCGACTGTAGGCGCTTGTCCAGTGCCTTCTCGAAGACTGCCAGGGGTCTATTGGTAATCCCCCCTTATGTATGCTGGGAAACAGTTGAAAAGTCTTGGGTCCCTGACACTTACTGTGTTGTCATTGTGGCACCCCTGCTTTTCATTGTGGCACCCCTACTTTTCATTGTGGCACCCCTGCTTTTCATTGTGGCACCCCTACTTTTCATTGTGGCACCCCTGCTTTTCATTATGGCACCCCTGCTTTTCATTGTGGCACCCCTGCTTTTCATTGTGGCACCCCTGCTTTTATTAAAACCTCACTGTATAGTATTAAAACTGGGCTCTACTGTTTCATATCGCGATGTTTTAGTGAGAAATGTACATCAGATGAGAAATGTTATACATCAGATGAGAAATGTTATACATCAGATGAGAAATGTTACACATCAGATGTGAAATGTTATACATCAGATGAGAAATGTTATACATCAGATGAGAAATGTTATACATCAGATGAGAAATGTTACACATCAGATGTGAAATGTTATACATCAGATGAGAAATGTTATACATCAGATGAGAAATGTTATACATCAGATGAGAAATGTTAAGTATCAGATGAGAAATGTTATACATCAGATGAGAAATGTTAAGCATCAGATGAGAAATGTTAAGTATCAGATGAGAAATGTTATACATCAGATGAGAAATGTTAAGCATCAGTTGAGAAATGTTAAGTATCAGATGAGAAATGTTATACATCAGATGAGAAATGTTATACATTAGATGAGAAATGTTATATATCAGATGAGAAATGTTATACATCAGATGAGAAATGTTATACATTAGATGAGAAATATTATATATCAGATGAGAAATGTTAAGTATCAGATGAGAAATGTTATACATCAGATGAGAAATGTTAAGTATCAGATGAGAAATGTTATACATCAGATGAGAAATGTTACACATCAGATGTGAAATGTTATATATCAGATGAGAAATGTTATGTATCAGATGAGAAATGTTATACATCAGATGAGAAATGTTAAGTATCAGATGAGAAATGTTATACATCAGATGAGAAATGTTACACATCAGATGTGAAATGTTATATATCAGATGAGAAATGTTAAGTATCAGATGAGAAATGTTATACATCAGATGAGAAATGTTATACATCAGATGAGAAATGTTAAGTATCAGATGAGAAATGTAATGTATCCCAGATGGGACTAGAATGTTTTTAGTGAAAATTTTTCTCATTAAAGGAGTGAAGTTTCCCAAGAAAAATTTTTCCTTTGGAAAGAAAGGCGATGATTCTCTTGGGAAAATAATTTTTATATCACAATGTACTGTGATTTAACGAAGAAAGTTATATGTCAGTGGGAAAAGCTATATTTCGGTGAAGAAAGCTATGTTTCAGTGGAGAAAGCTATGTTTCAGTGGAGAAAGCTATGTTTCAATGGAGAAAGCTATGTTTCAGTGGGAAAAGCTATATTTCGGTATAGAAAGCTATGCTTCTGTGGGAAAAGCTATATTTCGGTGGAGAATGCTATGTTTCAGTGGAAAAAGTTATATTTCAGTGGGAAAAGTTATGTTTCAGTGGGAAAAAGTATATTTCAGTGGAGAAAGCTATATTTTAGTGGGAAAAGCTATATTTCAGTGGGAAAAGCTATATTTCGGTGGAGAATGTTATGTTTCAGTGGAAAAGCTATATTTTGGTGGAGAAAGCTATGTTTCAGTGGAAAAAGTTATATTTCAGTGGGAAAAGTTATGTTTCAGTGGGAAAAGCTATATTTCAGTGGAGAAAGCTATATATTAGTGGGAAAAGCTATATTTCAGTGGGAAAATTATATTTCGGTGGAGAAAGCTATATTTCAATTGAAAAACTACATTTCGGTGAAGAGAGCTATATTTCAGTGGGCAAAGCTATATTTCGGGTGAGAAAGCTATGTTTCAATGGGAAAAATCTATATTTCAGAGGAGAAAGTTATGTGGGAGTTGTCACAGCTGCTCTTTGCTGATGACACTGTGCTCTTGGGAGATTCTGAAGAGAAGCTGCAGAGATTGGTGGATGAATTTGGTAGGGTGTGCAAAAGAAGAAAATTAAAGGTGAATACAGGAAAGAGTAAGGTTATGAGGATAACAAAAAGATTAGGTGATGAAAGATTGAATATCAGATTGGAGGGAGAGAGTATGGAGGAGGTGAACGTATTCAGATATTTGGGAGTGGACGTGTCAGCGGATGGGTCTATGAAAGATGAGGTGAATCATAGAATTGATGAGGGAAAAAGAGTGAGTGGTGCACTTAGGAGTCTGTGGAGACAAAGAACTTTGTCCTTGGAGGCAAAGAGGGGAATGTATGAGAGTATAGTTTTACCAACGCTCTTATATGGGTGTGAAGCGTGGGTGATGAATGTTGCAGCGAGGAGAAGGCTGGAGGCAGTGGAGATGTCATGTCTGAGGGCAATGTGTGGTGTGAATATAATGCAGAGAATTCGTAGTTTGGAAGTTAGGAGGAGGTGCGGGATTACCAAAACTGTTGTCCAGAGGGCTGAGGAAGGGTTGTTGAGGTGGTTCAGACATGTAGAGAGAATGGAGCGAAACAGAATGACTTCAAGAGTGTATCAGTCTGTAGTGGAAGGAAGGCGGGGTAGGGGTCGGCCTAGGAAGGGTTGGAGGGAGGGGGTAAAGGAGGTTTTGTGTGCGAGGGGCTTGGACTTCCAGCAGGCATGCGTGAGCGTGTTTGATAGGAGTGAATGGAGACAAATGGTTTTTAATACTTGACGTGCTGTTGGAGTGTGAGCAAAGTAACATTTATGAAGGGATTCAGGGAAACCGGCAGGCCGGACTTGAGTCCTGGAGATGGGAAGTACAGTGCCTGCACTCTGAAGGAGGGGTGTTAATGTTGCAGTTTAAAAACTGTAGTGTAAAGCACCCTTCTGGCAAGACAGTGATGGAGTGAATGATGGTGAAAGTTTTTCTTTTTCGGGCCACCCTGCCTTGGTGGGAATCGGCCAGTGTGATAATAAAAAAAAAAAAATAAAGTTATGTTTCTGTGGGTAAAGCTATATTTTGGTGGAGAAAGCTAAGTTTAAGTAGTTAAAGTTTTATTACGAAGGAGAAACAATTTTTTTTTTTTTTTTTTTTTTATTCGCCGGTATTCTCCCGGCCCGGGTCTTTTCCAAGTAGTGGTGACCCGGCCTTGGCTCCCTATCTGGGGAGTGTCTCGAGACTTAAGTCTCCCATGGGAGGAGGTACAAGTACCTCCTCATCTTTGGGACCAACTGTCCCCAGGCCTTGCCACATTCCCCGCTCTCACGGGGCTCGTAGGGAGAAGCTAGGCCTCTGGTCTGCCATCTACCCCGCCCCAAAGGGGCTCTTGGGGATGGCAGTCTTATGAGCTGCAGATGATAGCAAGCAAGAAAACTAGTTATTTATCTAAACAAACATCTTCGACGTTTTTTTGCAATTATTCACATACTATATTTGTGTTTAAGTTAGGGTAAGTTGTACTGTGTTTTGTTGGGTAACATATATTTATAGAAAAGAATTTTTAAACACTAAGTAATAAATTAATAACAAAAGAGCGGCGACCCGTCCGTCAGCGCAGTGGCTGAACGTATTTCAAACACTTTCACATCTGTGACAATGGGCTGCTTACCGATAATGAAGTCGTACTGCTGAAGAAGCCTGTTTGAGGCATCATAGTCGTGCCGCTCGGCGCCCTTCAGCATGATGGCCACCAGCAGCCTGGTGATGGCCCCGGGGATGAAGCGAGATAACCGGTATATCATGTTTCTGTGAGGGTTCAGTACAGATGGTTTACCTCGCGAGTGTCTTTGACGTCACCTACTTCTTGCTGATCCTCTGAGGTGTTTGTGTAGAGCAGTATGTAGCAGCTCTGTCTCTCAGCACATCATCACACCTAAAGTTATAAATATAAATTATTATCACTGTAAATGTGGAAAGTTAGAATTGAAAGAAAAATAATTCGGCTGACAAGATTGTAACATTAAAATGCGAGCACAGAGATTTTGCCCCAGACAATTCGTTGTTACGTTAAACTTGTCGGTATTCCATAACACTGATGTTATGTTATCTAGTCTCCTGTTCGCGCATCAAGAGTTCAATATCCTGTATAGAACTGTTTTTCAAGCAGGGTGCCGCGGCACCCTAGTGAGCCACTGTTAGTGTGCCCAGGGGTGCTGTAAGAGTGTTAGTAATTTGTCGTAGCTTCGTCATTACAACACATGTCATAAAAACACATTGCTCCGTCCATCGTGAGGTGCTGGTTGGAAGAACAGTCGGCAATAAGTTGAAAGTTGTACTAGACAAAGTTGTAGAAAAAGTAGGCCATTTAAATCACGACTGTTTGGCAGACTATGTGAAGAAATTAGAGCAAAGCATAAGTGAATCTTCTGTACACGGAGGCACGATGACTATCCAGAGGCAGTGTTATCATAGTGAAAAACTCAAGGGTAAGTTATTTTTTCTTCACTTGAGCAACAACAAAAATGTTATTTTATGCTTGCAGATGACACTTGCTCTTTAAAATTATCCTACTTAGCGGATATCAATGAACACTCAAACAAGGTAAATTTCAACATGCAAGACAACTCATAAAAAATATGTTATCTTCCACTGACAAAAATTAATGCTCTGAGTGATAAATTAAAAATATGGGCTGTCAAAGTGAAGGAAAACAACCTGGATTTATTCCCACATGTTGCTGCAACCAAGATTAAAAGACACCTTGAAGTACTTGCAAAAAAAAAAATGATATTATATCCCAATTATTTTTAGGAAGATTATGAGTAGTTGAGAAACTCATTTGTTTCGTTAGTATCAAAACCGTCAAAGTTAAATCTCTCAGAAGATAAAGAATTAATTGAAATACGTAATGATGGCGATCATTACGTATTTCTGGGCGAATTCTGGATGGAGATTAAGACTGAATATCCTCAAGTTGAGAAAAAAAACTGGTAATTCTCATGCAATTTTCCACATCTTATCTGTGTGAGTTGGGGTTTTCTGTGCTCATGAACATAAAAAGTTGGGGTTTTCTGTGCTCACGAACATAAAAAGTTGGGGTTTTCTGTGCTCATGAACATAAAAAGTTGGGGTTTTCTGTGCTCATGAACATAAAAAGTTGGGGTTTTCTGTGCTCACGAACATAAAAAGTTGGGGTTTTCTGTGCTCATGAACATAAAAAGTTGGGGTTTTCTGTGCTCATGAACATAAAAAGTTGGGGTTTTCTGTGCTCACGAACATAAAAAGTTGGGGTTTTCTGTGCTCATGAACATAAAAAGTTGGGGTTTTCTGTGCTCACGAACATAAAAAGTTGGGGTTTTCTGTGCTCATGAACATAAAAAGTTGGGGTTTTCTGTGCTCATGAACATAAAAAGTTGGGGTTTTCTGTGCTCATGAACATAAAAAGTTGGGGTTTTCTGTGCTCATGAACATAAAAAGTTGTGGTTTTCTGTGCTCATGAACATAAAAAGTTGGGGTTTTCTGTGCTCATGAACATAAAAAGTTGGGGTTTTCTGTGCTCATGAACATAAAAAGTTGGGGTTTTCTGTGCTCATGAACATAAAAAGTTGGGGTTTTCTGTGCTCACGAACATAAAAACTAACAATTAAAGGCTACAGCCGGTCGAGGAAAAAATGAGGGAATGTCTGTCCAAATATTTCACCTAATATTAAAAGGATCTTACTTACTTATCTTACTTAAAAAAAGTTACCGAAGACAAGTTAGTTTCAAGTTTTATTTATTTTATTGTGATCGTTAATGGTTAAGTATATTTTATGTTTCGTATGTGTTTTATGCGCTTATATGTTTTATTATTATTTTTTTTATTAACACATCAGCCGCTTCCCACCAAGGCAGGGTGGTCCAGAATAAGAAAAACTTTCACCATCATTCACTCCATCACTGTCTTGCCAGAAGGGTGCTTTACACTACAGTTTTTAAACTGCAACATTAACACTCCTCCTTCAGAGTGCAGACACTGTACTTCCCATCACCAGGACTCAAGTCCGGCCTGCCGGTTTCCCTGAACCCCTTCATAAATGTTACTTTGCTCACACTCCAACAGCACGTCAAGTATTAAAAACCATTTGTCTCCATTCACTCCTATCAAACACGCTCACGCATGCCTGCTGGAAGTCCAAGCCCCTCGCACACAAAACCTCCTTTACCCCCTCCCTCCAACCTTTCCTAGGCCAACCCCTACCCTATTATTATTATTATTATTATTATTATTATTATTATTATTATTATTATTATTATTATTATTATTATTAGGAGTAAATACTCGTGGGAAGAGTTTACAATGGAGAGTTAACTAGGGGAGTCACAGAATAAGATATGTGACTTACAGTCCATGCCATCACTGAGAAATGGTTGACAACCGCTGCTGTCTTGTCTCATATTTAAATTTTAATTAATTTCTCTGTGTTATTGTATGTTATAATAGTACAAATTTAGTTATTAGACTTTAACTAACCTAAAATAAGAACAAAAGTACATTAAAAAAGAAGGATGATTACAGCTGGCCTACTGAGCCATGCTAGGTAAGTCCAACTCACACCCTCCCACCAACCCCACTCATGTACTTGCCCATCAACCCCACTCATGTACTTGTCCACCAACCCCACTCATGTACTTGCCCACTAACCCCACTCATGTACTTGCCCACCAACCCCACTCATGTACTTGCCCACCAACCCCACTCATGTACTTGCCCATCAACCCCACTCATGTACTTACCCACCAACCCCACTCATGTACTTACCCATCAACCCCACTCATGTACTTACCCACCAACCCCACTCATGTACTTACCCACCAACCCCACTCATGTACTTACCCACCAACCCCACTCATGTACTTACCCACCAACCCCACTCATGTACTTGCCCATCAACCCCACTCATGTACTTACCCACCAACCCCACTCATGTACTTACCCACAAACCCCACTCATGTACTTACCCACCAACCCTACTCATGTACTTTCCCACCAACCCCACTCATGTACTTGCCCATCAACCCCAGTCATGTACTTACCCACCAACCCCACTCATGTACTTACCCACCAACCCCACTCATGTACTTACCCACCAACCCCACTCATGTACTTTCCCACCAACCCCACTCATGTACTTACCCATCAACCCCATTCATGTACTTGCCCACCAACCTCACTCATGTACTTACCCACCAACCCCACTCATGTACTTACCCAACCGCACTCATGTACTTCCCACCAACCTCACTCATGTACTTACCCACCAACCCCACTCATGTACTTACCCACCAACCCTACTCATGTACTTTCCCACCAACCTCACTCATGTACTTACCCACCAACCCCAATCATGTACTTACCCACCAACCTCACTCATGTACTTACCCACCAAACCCAATCATGTACTTACCCACCAACCCCACTCATGTACTTACCCACCAACCCCACTCATGTACTTACCCACCAATCCCACTCATGTACTTACCCACCAACCCCACTCATGTACTTACCCACCAACCCCATTCATGTACTTGCCCAACAACCTCACTCATGTACTTACCCACCAACCCCACTCATGTACTTACCCACCAACCCCACTCATGTACTTTCCCACCAACCTCACTCATGTACTTACCCACCAACCCCACTCATGTACTTACCCACCAACCCCACTCATGTACTTACCCACCAACCCCACTCATGTACTTGCCCAACCTGTTTTTGAAGCTACCAAAAGTTCTCGTTTCAGTGTCTCTACCCGAGTGTTTGTTCCACTCTTCAATATCTCGACTGCCAAAGCAGTGCTTTCCTCTATCCTTTCTAAATCTAAATTTTCCCAACTTGAATCCATGGCGTACCGGTGGCCTGGTGGCTAAAGCTCCCGCTTCACACACGGAGGACCCGGGTTCGATTCCCGGCGGGTGGAAACATTTCGACACGTTTCCTTTCACCTGTTGTCCTGTTCACCTAGCAGCAAATAGGTACCTGGGTGTTAGTCAACTGGTGTGGGTCGCATCCTGGGGGACAAGATTAAGGACCCCAATGGAAATAAGTTACAGTCCTCGATGACGCACTGACTTTCTTGGGTTATCCTGGGTGGTTAACCCTCCGGAATTAAAAATCCGAACGAAATCTTATCGCTGAGAGTCCTGTCTTGGTTAGATATCCTCAGCACATTGCTTGTATCCCCTTTATTAGTTCCTGTTACCCATTTGTTCCCCTCAGTCATAAATAGCCCAATTATATGCCCTTCCAGTGCCCTCAGTTAGCCCTTGTGGGAAAGAACTGAGTAGCACTGAGGAAGGCCAACTGACCTATGATAGGCAGGCCAACTGGCCTACGATAGGTAGGTCTAGCTCACACCTACTGATGTACCCTTCTAGCCTTTTGTTGATTAATGCTACCTGTACCTAAAAAATTCCCTTTCAACATCGCTACTTGGTAGTTTAATGCGATTGTACAATACTCTTACCTCCTTTCTAAATCTAAACTTGTCTAACTTGAATCCATTGCTGCGAGTCATGTCCTGGATAGATATATTGAGCATGTTATTTATAGCTCTTTAATATATTATGGTTTTTCCATCTGTACATTTCAGTCATAAGACTCCTCATTCAAGAGAGTGCAAATTCAGTGCCAACTTTCATCCTATCCTCGTAGGAATTTCTGATACAGCTGATCAATGTCGCCACGTTAGTGAGCAAGACGAATAACTTTAGGAATCTTTGTTGACCAAACGTTTCGCCTTATCTGAAGGTTTCTTCAGTCGAATACAGATATCAATCATTCCAGTGTCGCACATTTTAACCAAACCATACCCCCGGCCGGGTTTGAACCCGCGGTCATAGAGTCTCAAAACTCCAGCCCGTCGCGTTAGCCACTAGACCAGCTAGCCACATAAGATTCATCCAACTAGGTATATTTCTACACCATAGGAAGGTTAGCACAGGCACCTCTGTGACCACAAATGCAAGTTTTTACAGACGAATCTCCAGCTAGCGTGGCCGTGACGAACTCTAGCTCAAGTCCCTTCACTGCCGTCAACATGACTCAAGAAATCGTAATGACACGAATGCAATCGTGTCATTACGATTTCTTGAGTCTTGCACATTTTCTTTGTTCATCAACTTGCCGGTATGGTATACCATGGTATACTTGTCCAACACTGTAATACCATGGTATCTTCGTTCAAGTGAGGTTAATGATGAGCTTGGGGAAAGTGATCACAAATCACTTAGTTTTAATATATCATGGAATTACCCAGATAACTGCAATCAAATCCCTGTCCCAGATTTTCGCTTGGCCGACTTCATGGGACTGAAAAATTACCTGGGTGGGTTAAATTGGGATGTCCTGACTATGGGTCAGGTAGGTGATCGTGGTTGCCAATATGACGTTTTTCAGAGCATAGTTCTAGCTGCCCAGACAACTTTTCTTCCGAGCAGGGAAATTAGATCTAACAAAAATTATCCAAATGGATGAACAATAGGTTAAAACATCTCATTGGTCAGAAGAGAGGCATATATAGGCATATCAAAAGAGGTGATGGGCAGTTAAGAAATCAATATATTCAATTAAAGAGAGAAATAAAGAAAGGAATAAGAAAAGCAAAAAGGGATTATGAGGCTAAGGTCGCAAGGGATTCAAAGACTAACCCAAAAGGGTTCTTTCAGGTATATAGAAGTAAGATTAGGGACAAGATTGGCCCACTTAAGAGTAACTCTGGTCAGATCACTGACAGTGATAAGGATATGTGTGAAATTCTCAATACCTACTTCCTCTCAGTTATCACCCAGGAAAATACTAGCGATATTCCTGAAATAATAGACTATGTAGAACAGGATGATAATAAACTATGTACGATTGCGGTAACTACACACCAGAGGCTATTGAGGAAACGTACGGCACACGGAAGAGGAGGAGAAATTTTTTCCTGGGTAGAGGCATGGCTGACAAATAGACAGCAGAGAGTTTGCATAAATGGGGAGAAATCAGAATGGGGGCACGTCACAAGCGGTGTTCCTCAGGGGTCAGTGTTGGGCCCGTTGTTGTTCACAATTTACATAAACGACATAGATGAGGGAATAAATAGCGACATAAGCAAATTTGCTGATGACACCAAAATAGGCCGTCCAATTCATTCTAATGAGGACACTAGAGCACTCCAGGATGATTTGAATAGACTGATGCAATGGTCGGAGAAGTGGCAGATGCAGTTTAATATTGACAAATGCAAAGTTCTAAATGTTGGACAGGTAAATAACCATGCCACATATAAACTAAATAATGTAGATCTTAATACTACTGATTGCGAAAAGGATTTAGGAGTTCTGGTTAGCAGTAATCTAAAACCAAGACAACAGTGCATTAGTGTTCGCAATAAAGCTAACAGAATTCTTGGCTTCATATCTAGAAGTATAAATAATAGAAGTCCTCAGGTTGTTCTTCAACTCTATATATCCTTGGTTAGGCCTCATTTAGACTATGCTGCTCAGTTCTGGTCACCGTATTACAGAATGGATATAAATGCTCTGGAAAACGTACAGAGGAGGATGACAAAGATGATCCCATGTATCAGAAATCTTCCCTATGAGGATAGACTGAGGGCCCTGAATCTGCACTCTCTCGAAAGGCGTAGAATTAGGGGGGATATGATCGAGGTGTATAAATGGAAAACAGGAATAAATAAAGGGGATGTAAATAGCGTGCTGAAAATTTCCAGCCAAGACAGGACTCGCAGCAATGGTTTCAAGTTGGAAAAATTCAGATTCAGGAAGGATATAGGAAAGCACTGGTTTGGTAATAGAGTTGTGGATGAGTGGAACAAACTCCCGAGTACAGTTATTCAGGCTAAAACGTTGTGTAGTTTTAAAAATAGGTTAGATAAATACATGAGTGGGTGTGGGTGGGTGTGAGTTGGACCTGACTAGCTTGTGCTGCTGGGTCTGGTGCCGTGCTCCATCCTTGAGTGGAGGTGACCAGACTGGGTGGGTCATTGGGCTAATCAGGGGGGAGTCATTGGCCTAATCCGGGGGGGGGGCCAACATGGACCTGCTCCACATGGGTCAGTAGGCCTGTTGCAGTGTTCCTTCTTTATGTTCTTAGGTAGGGTTGTAGTCATCACCTTGTCGGTATTGTATGCCATTTACATTATATAACTGTCATCGTTCACTGTACGTTTCCCAGCGTATTTGCATTCGTTCCGTAATAAGGAGAACAGAACTGCACATCATAATCTAATAAGGCCTTAACAAGGATATAGAAAGTTGAAGTATAACTTGAAACCTTCTATTATATTCCTTGATGTGAAGCCACGAATTTTATTAACTCTTAAAGGTATTTCGCATTCAGTTTGAATAAGATCCATAGTATTTAGTTTACATGTTCCATAGTTATATTCTTTTCTAGAGATTAACTTCGGCAGTGTGTGTCAGGAACAGGTGAGAAGCGATACAGACACAGCTGATCACAATCCCAGGCCGATATACAACAAAAGCTACGACTCTTCAGAAAACTTTCCTCTCTCTGCCATCTTAACAAATTAAAAGGCATTGCCAGAGTCGACATTATCGACTGTTTGTCACTGGCATACGGAAATCTGAATATTTGATACGGTGATCAAAAACCACGACTTCGGTTTATCAAAGGTTTTATGTAAGGAATTATTACAGCAACCAAGTTATGCCAGGCACGCTACATCCAGACATTCTTAACCATACGGACTACGTTAATAACATGCAAGAATTACTAAGCGACACCAACACATGCCCTTCATCACCGAACACATAAAAGGAAAAAAAAAACGATTCCTTTCTTAGTAAGACCAATAACAGACTCAGAAAATCAGAAGAGAGCAAAAATCTTTTGTACCTCGTCCCTACCAACCCCAGATCAACGAGGTTCTAATTCACTGTCTACAATTGAGGTTAGGTTTATTGGGTGGCAATTTGATGTAGATATAGACACATATGCTTCTTTATTCTTAGTACAGTGACAACTACGAGTATATATAACAGCAGGAGACAGGTGGAAATTGCATTTTATGGGAAAAAATAAGCCAAACCATATAAATTTTTAAAGTAGTGTATTTACATATTTCAGCTAAAAATTGAGGTATGTCAGAAAAGGCTTGAAACTCCACTAAATCGTCGAAATGTGCAATTAAATAACGTTTTAGCACATTTTTCTATATTTTTTAATATATCAAAAGATTTTCAAAAATAGTATGTCCAAAAAATCTAAATTGTTATTTCATATTTCGATGTTTCAAAATAGTTAGCTAAAATATGTAGTCGAAACTGATGGTAATTTGCGATTTTTCGGACTATTTCCTGCTTATCTCTAAAATTAAAATATTTTGATTAAAAATCCATTATTGTTATATAGATAGAATACTAATTATCTTAGATTTTATTGTACACTTATTATGATTTTTAAAAAAAAAAACATGTGAAATATAAAATTTTTTTAGGAAATATTGCATATTTCGATGATTCAGAGCGATTTGGAGCATTTTTCTGATATACTTCTTTTTTTTTTTTTTTACCTAAAATGCGCATTTTATCATCCTTTTAATCTAAACTGCTGATACAAGGATTTATATACATAAATTAACTAAAAACTGAGAAATGTTTAAAGAAATTGGAAGAAATCAGAGTGGGAGGCATCACCTGATACGGTGCCTCGTGGCCGGGTGGTTTAAAGCTCTCGCTTTACAAGGTGAGGGTCTGCGCTCGATTCGCAGCGAGGGTAGAAACATTGGGCGTGTTTCTTTACACTGGTTGTCTATGTTCACCCATCAGTAAAATGGGTACCTGGGTGTTGTGGACTGGTGTGGGTCGCATCCTGGGACAAAACTGACCTAATTTGCGGGAAATGCTCAGCATAACAAGCAGCTTTCTGTTAGTAGTATGTCACTGATGTCAGCTAGGACTGTATACCTTGTATTTGTAGTAAATATATTATTATTATTATTATTTGTGACGAAGAAATAAACAGCGACGTAAGCAAGTTGACCGATGACACTAAAATAGGCGGTCAAATAAATTCTGATGAGGAAAGCAAAACGCCACAGTAAAATAGGTTGATGCAAATGGTCAGAGAAGTGGCACATACATTTGTTTACATTTGTAAACAAATGTAAGTTTCTATGCCAGGGAAATGAGAATAAACATGACACTTATAAACTGAATAATGTAGATCTCAACGACTCTAAATGGAAAAAAAAATCAAGAGATCTTGCTAGCATTAATCTAGAGCCAAATTATGTGAGCAAATTCGCAGAGGACACAAAGTAGAGGAAATAATTGATTCAGAGGAAGATGCCACTGAATTTCAGGAAGATTTAGACAAACTCATGTTATGGTCAGAAAAGTGGCAGATGCAGTTAAATGTAGACAAATGCATACGTGTGCAATAAAGCTAATAGAATTCCTGGCTTCATGTAAAGAGTTATATTTCAACTTTATATATTTATAGTAAGGCCTCGTGTAGATTATTCTGAGAGGTTTTGGTTTAAGTATTAGAGAATGGACATCAATGCGTTGGAAAGCATACAGAGGAGGATAAAAAAAGTTGATTCCACGTATCAGAAATTATTCCCACGAGAACAGGCGGATGGCACTGATTCTGCACTCCCTGGAAAGGCATAGAATTAGGGGGATATGATTAAAGTATATAAATGGATGACAAGAATAAATATTAACTTGTCAGTATTATATACTGACAAGTTAATGAGCTTATTCATCAGAGAATAGTTGTTTGACTCACGAAATCGTAATGACACGACTGCAAACACGACGGTCTGGAGTTTTGTGACTCTCTGATCGCGGGTTCTAACCCCACCCGTGGTAAGGTTTAATCGTTGTTGTCAAAACCAGGATCAATTTTATCATCATCCTCTTTACGTTTATAGCGTATATATGTCTGGATATGAGCAGCATAATCTAAGTATAACCTGAGGACTTCTATTATTATAATTCTTGATATGAAGCCGAGAATTCAATTAGCTCTATTGCAAACATTGATGCACTCTTGTCTTAATTTTGGATTATGTACTGTTAACCAGAACAGCTAAAATCTTTTTTCTAGTTCAGTTTATAAGTATATATATATATACATATATATATATACATATATATATATATATATATATATATTTTTTTTTTTTTTATTATCACACCGGCCGATTCCCACCAAGGCAGGGTGGCCCGAAAAAGAAAAACTTTCACCATCATTCACTCCATCACTGTCTTGCCAGAAGGGTGCTTTACACTACAGTTTTTAAACTGCAACATTAACACCCCTCCTTCAGAGTGCAGGCACTGTACTTCCCATCTCCAGGACTCAAGTCCGGCCTGCCGGTTTCCCTGAATCCCTTCATAAATGTTACTTTGCTCACACTCCAACAGCACGTCAAGTATTAAAAACCATTTGTCTCCATTCACTCCTATCAAACACGCTCACGCATGCCTGCTGGAAGTCCAAGCCCCTCGCACACAAAACCTCCTTTACCCCCTCCCTCCAACCCTTCCTAGGCCGACCCCTACCCCGCCTTCCTTCCACTACAGACTGATACACTCTTGAAGTCATTCTGTTTCGCTCCATTCTCTCTACATGTCCGAACCACCTCAACAACCCTTCCTCAGCCCTCTGGACAACAGTTTTGGTAATCCCGCACCTCCTCCTAACTTCCAAACTACGAATTCTCTGCATTATATTCACACCACACATTGCCCTCAGACATGACATCTCCACTGCCTCCAGCCTTCTCCTCGCTGCAACATTCATCACCCACGCTTCACACCCATATAAGAGCGTTGGTAAAACTATACTCTCATACATTCCCCTCTTTGCCTCCAAGGACAAAGTTCTTTGTCTCCACAGACTCCTAAGTGCACCACTCACTCTTTTTCCCTCATCAATTCTATGATTCACCTCATCTTTCATAGACCCATCCGCTGACACGTCCACTCCCAAATATCTGAATACGTTCACCTCCTCCATACTCTCTCCCTCCAATCTGATATTCAATCTTTCATCACCTAATCTTTTTGTTATCCTCATAACCTTACTCTTTCCTGTATTCACCTTTAATTTTCTTCTTTTGCACACCCTACCAAATTCATCCACCAATCTCTGCAACTTCTCTTCAGAATCTCCCAAGAGCACAGTGTCATCAGCAAAGAGCAGCTGTGACAACTCCCACTTTGTGTGTGATTCTTTATCTTTTAACTCCACGCCTCTTGCCAAGACCCTCGCATTTACTTCTCTTACAACCCCATCTATAAATATATTAAACAACCACGGTGACATCACACATCCTTGTCTAAGGCCTACTTTTACTGGGAAAAAATTTCCCTCTTTCCTACATACTCTAACTTGAGCCTCACTATCCTCGTAAAAACTCTTCACTGCTTTCAGTAACCTACCTCCTACACCATACACTTGCAACATCTGCCACATTGCCCCCCTATCCACCCTGTCATACGCCTTTTCCAAATCCATAAATGCCACAAAGACCTCTTTAGCCTTATCTAAATACTGTTCACTTATATGTTTCACTGTAAACACCTGGTCCACACACCCCCTACCTTTCCTAAAGCCTCCTTGTTCATCTGCTATCCTATTCTCCGTCTTACTCTTAATTCTTTCAATTATAACTCTACCATACACTTTACCAGGTACACTCAACAGACTTATCCCCCTATAATTTTTGCACTCTCTTTTATCCCCTTTGCCTTTATACAAAGGAACTATGCATGCTCTCTGCCAATCCCTAGGTACCTTACCCTCTTCCATACATTTATTAAATAATTGCACCAACCACTCCAAAACTATATCCCCACCTGCTTTTAACATTTCTATCTTTATCCCATCAATCCCGGCTGCCTTACCCCCTTTCATTTTACCTACTGCCTCACGAACTTCCCCCACACTCACAACTGGCTCTTCCTCACTCCTACAAGATGTTATTCCTCCTTGCCCTATACACGAAATCACAGCTTCCCTATCTTCATCAACATTTAACAATTCCTCAAAATATTCCTTCCATCTTCCCAATACCTCTAACTCTCCATTTAATAACTCTCCTCTCCTATTTTTAACTGACAAATCCATTTGTTCTCTAGGCTTTCTTAACTTGTTAATCTCACTCCAAAACTTTTTCTTATTTTCAACAAAATTTGTTGATAACATCTCACCCACTCTCTCATTTGCTCTCTTTTTACATTGCTTCACCACTCTCTTAACTTCTCTCTTTTTCTCCATATACTCTTCCCTCCTTGCATCACTTCTACTTTGTAAAAACTTCTCATATGCTAACTTTTTCTCCCTTACTACTCTCTTTACATCATCATTCCACCAATCGCTCCTCTTCCCTCCTGCACCCACTTTCCTGTAACCACAAACTTCTGCTGAACACTCTAACACTACATTTTTAAACCTACCCCATACCTCTTCGACCCCATTGCCTATGCTCTCATTAGCCCATCTATCCTCCAATAGCTGTTTATATCTTACCCTAACTGCCTCCTCTTTTAGTTTATAAACCTTCACCTCTCTCTTCCCTGATGCTTCTATTCTCCTTGTATCCCATCTACCTTTTACTCTCAGTGTAGCTACAACTAGAAAGTGATCTGATATATCTGTGGCCCCTCTATAAACATGTACATCCTGAAGTCTACTCAACAGTCTTTTATCTACCAATACATAATCCAACAAACTACTGTCATTTCGCCCTACATCATATCGTGTATACTTATTTATCCTCTTTTTCTTAAAATATGTATTACCTATAACTAAACCCCTTTCTATACAAAGTTCAATCAAAGGGCTCCCATTATCATTTACACCTGGCACCCCAAACTTACCTACCACACCCTCTCTAAAAGTTTCTCCTACTTTAGCATTCAAGTCCCCTACCACAATTACTCTCTCACTTGGTTCAAAGGCTCCTATACATTCACTTAACATCTCCCAAAATCTCTCTCTCTCCTCTGCATTCCTCTCTTCTCCAGGTGCATACACGCTTATTATGACCCACTTCTCGCATCCAACCTTTACTTTAATCCACATAATTCTTGAATTTACACATTCATATTCTCTTTTCTCCTTCCATAACTGATCATTTAACATTACTGCTACCCCTTCCTTTGCTCTAACTCTCTCAGATACTCCAGATTTAATCCCATTTATTTCCCCCCACTGAAACTCTCCTACCCCCTTCAGCTTTGTTTCGCTTAGGGCCAGGACATCCAACTTCTTTTCATTCATAACATCAGCAATCATCTGTTTCTTGTCATCCGCACTACATCCACGCACATTTAAGCAACCCAGTTTTATAAAGTTTTTCTTCTTCTCTTTTTTAGTAATTGTATACAGGAGAAGGGGTTACTAGCCCATTGCTCCCGGCATTTTAGTCGCCTCATACGACACGCATGGCTTACGGAGGAAAGATTCTTTTCCACTTCCCCATGGACAATAGAAGAAATAAAAAAGAACAAGAGCTATTTAGAAAAAGGAGAAAAACCTAGATGTATGTATATATATATATGCATGTGCGTGTCTGTGAAGTGTGACCAAAGTGTAAGTAGGAGTAGCAAGATATCCCTGTTATCTTAGCGTGTTTATGAGACAGAAAAAGAAACCAGCAATCCTACCATCATGCAAAACAGTTACAGGTTTTTGTTTCACAGTCATCTGGCAGGACGGTAGTACTTCCCTGGGTGGTTGCTGTCTACCAACCTACTACCTATATATATATATATATATATATATATATATATATATATATATATATATATATATATATATACATGTATATATATATATATATATATTTTTTTTTTTATTATCACACTGGCCGATTCCCACCAAGGCAGGGTGGCCCGAAAAAGAAAAACTTTCACCATCATTCACTCCATCACTGTCTTGCCAGAAGGGTGCTTTACACTACAGTTTTTAAACTGCAACATTAACACCCCTCCTTCAGAGTCCAGGCACTGTACTTCCCATCTCCAGGACTCAAGTCCGGCCTGCCGGTTTCCCTGAATCCCTTCATAAATGTTACTTTGCTCACACTCCAACAGCACGTCAAGTATTAAAAACCATTTGTCTCCATTCACTCCTATCAAACACGCTCACGCATGCCTGCTGGAAGTCCAAGCCCCTCGCACACAAAACCTCCTTTACCCCCTCCCTCCAACCCTTCCTAGGCCGACCCCTACCCCGCCTTCCTTCCACTACAGACTGATACACTCTTGAAGTTATTCTGTTTCGCTCCATTCTCTCTACATGTCCGAACCACCTCAACAACCCTTCCTCAGCCCTCTGGACAACAGTTTTGGTAATCCCGCACCTCCTCCTAACTTCCAAACTACGAATTCTCTGCATTATATTCACACCACACATTGCCCTCAGACATGACATCTCCACTGCCTCCAGCCTTCTCCTCGCTGCAACATTCATCACCCATGCTTCACACCCATATAAGAGCGTTGGTAAAACTATACTCTCATACATTCCCCTCTTTGCCTCCAAGGACAAAGTTCTCTGTCTCCACAGACTCCTAAGTGCACCACTCACTCTTTTTCCCTCATCAATTCTATGATTCACCTCATCTTTCATAGACCCATCCGCTGACACGTCCACTCCCAAATATCTGAATACGTTCACCTCCTCCATACTCTCTCCCTCCAATCTGATATTCAATCTTTCATCACCTAATCTTTTTGTTATCCTCATAACCTTACTCTTTCCTGTATTCACCTTTAATTTTCTTCTTTTGCACACCCTACCAAATTCATCCACCAATCTCTGCAGCTTCTCTTCAGAATCTCCCAAGAGCACAGTGTCATCAGCAAAGAGCAGCTGTGACAACTCCCACTTTGTGTGTGATTCTTTATCTTTTAACTCCACGCCTCTTGCCAAGACCCTCGCATTTACTTCTCTTACAACCCCATCTATAAATATATTAAACAACCACGGTGACATCACACATCCTTGTCTAAGGCCTACTTTTACTGGGAAAAAATTTCCCTCTTTTCTACATACTCTAACTTGAGCCTCACTATCCTCGTAAAAACTCTTCACTGCTTTCAGTAACCTACCTCCTACACCATACACTTGCAACATCTGCCACATTGCCCCCCTATCCACCCTGTCATACGCCTTTTCCAAATCCATAAATGCCACAAAGACCTCTTTAGCCTTATCTAAATACTGTTCACTTATATGTTTCACTGTAAACACCTGGTCCACACACCCCCTACCTTTCCTAAAGCCTCCTTGTTCATCTGCTATCCTATTCTCCGTCTTACTCTTAATTCTTTCAATTATAACTCTACCATACACTTTACCAGGTACACTCAACAGACTTATCCCCCTATAATTTTTGCACTCTCTTTTATCCCCTTTGCCTTTATACAAAGGAACTATGCATGCTCTCTGCCAATCCCTAGGTACCTTACCCTCTTCCATACATTTATTAAATAATTGCACCAACCACTCCAAAACTATATCCCCACCTGCTTTTAACATTTCTATCTTTATCCCATCAATCCCGGCTGCCTTACCCCCTTTCATTTTACCTACTGCCTCACGAACTTCCCCCACACTCACAACTGGCTCTTCCTCACTCCTACAAGATGTTATTCCTCCTTGCCCTATACACGAAATCACAGCTTCCCTATCTTCATCAACATTTAACAATTCCTCAAAATATTCCCTCCATCTTCCCAATACCTCTAACTCTCCATTTAATAACTCTCCTCTCCTATTTTTAACTGACAAATCCATTTGTTCTCTAGGCTTCCTTAACTTGTTAATCTCACTCCAAAACTTTTTCTTATTTTCAACAAAATTTGTTGATAACAGCTCACCCACTCTCTCATTTGCTCTCTTTTTACATTGCTTCACCACTCTCTTAACCTCTCTCTTTTTCTCCATATACTCTTCCCTCCTTGCATCACTTCTACTTTGTAAAAACTTCTCATATGCTAACTTTTTCTCCCTTACTACTCTCTTTACATCATCATTCCACCAATCGCTCCTCTTCCCTCCTGCACCCACTTTCCTGTAACCACAAACTTCTGCTGAACACTCTAACACTACATTTTTAAACCTACCCCATTCCTCTTCGACCCCATTGCCTATGCTCTCATTAGCCCATCTATCCTCCAATAGCTGTTTATATCTTACCCTA
Source organism: Cherax quadricarinatus (assembly GCF_038502225.1). NCBI lineage: Eukaryota > Metazoa > Arthropoda > Malacostraca > Decapoda > Parastacidae > Cherax > Cherax quadricarinatus. The sequence continues at coordinate 2,224 of NW_027199573.1, read as the reverse complement.
ACTGCCTCCTCTTTTAGTTTATAAACCTTCACCTCTCTCTTCCCTGATGCTTCTATTCTCCTTGTATCCCATCTACCTTTTACTCTCAGTGTAGCTACAACTAGAAAGTGATCTGATATATCTGTGGCCCCTCTATAAACATGTACATCCTGAAGTCTACTCAACAGTCTTTTATCTACCAATACATAATCCAACAAACTACTGTCATTTCGCCCTACATCATATCGTGTATACTTATTTATCCTCTTTTTCTTAAAATATGTATTACCTATAACTAAACCCCTTTCTATACAAAGTTCAATCAAAGGGCTCCCATTATCATTTACACCTGGCACCCCAAACTTACCTACCACACCCTCTCTAAAAGTTTCTCCTACTTTAGCATTCAGGTCCCCTACCACAATTACTCTCTCACTTGGTTCAAAGGCTCCTATACATTCACTTAACATCTCCCAAAATCTCTCTCTCTCCTCTGCATTCCTCTCTTCTCCAGGTGCATACACGCTTATTATGACCCACTTCTCGCATCCAACCTTTACTTTAATCCACATAATTCTCGAATTTACACATTCATATTCTCTTTTCTCCTTCCATAACTGATCATTTAACATTACTGCTACCCCTTCCTTTGCTCTAACTCTCTCAGATACTCCAGATTTAATCCCATTTATTTCCCCCCACTGAAACTCTCCTACCCCCTTCAGCTTTGTTTCGCTTAGAGCCAGGACATCCAACTTCTTTTCATTCATAACATCAGCAATCATCTGTTTCTTGTCATCCGCACTACATCCACGCACATTTAAACAACCCAGTTTTATAAAGTTTTTCTTCTTCTCTTTTTTAGTAAATGTATACAGGAGAAGGGGTTACTAGCCCATTGCTCCCGGCATTTTAGTCGCCTCATACGACACGCATGGCTTACGGAGGAAAGATTCTTTTCCACTTCCCCATGGACAATAGAAGAAATAAAAAAGAACAAGAGCTATTTAGAATAAGGAGAAAAACCTAGATGTATGTATATATATATATGCATGTGCGTGTCTGTGAAGTGTGACCAAAGTGTAAGTAGGAGTAGCAAGATATCCCTGTTATCTAGCGTGTTTATGAGACAGAAAAAGAAAACCAGCAATCCTACCATCATGCAAAACAGTTACAGGTTTTTGTTTCACAGTCATCTGGCAGGACGGTAGTACTTCCCTGGGTGGTTGCTGTCTACCAACCTACTAAAGTGTGCTCTAAAGTTCCTCAAAGAGCTGGGTGAAAAGCTCATCATAGAAACCAAGGACCACAGGGCGACCAGCTTCCTCTTTCAGAGACTCAGTGTTGCGATCCAGAGAGGAAATGCCTGCAGCATTCTGGGCACGCGGCCCACCGCAGGGGAGCTGGACGAAGTATTCGAGATGTAGCTCTGAGTTACCTATGTTGTTTTACTTTCTGTTGTATTTTTGTGAATGTTTGGCCAATGTATTTTGTCTTTATCTTTATATATATATATATATATATATATATATATATATATATATATATATATATATATATATATATATATATATATATATATATATATATATATATATATATATATTATATATATATATATATATATATATATATATATATATATATATATATATATATATATATATATATATATATATATATATATATATATATATATATATATATATATATATATATATATATATATATATATATATATATATAACGATCGCCCTGGTAGTACCGACCAGCCTAGTCGTAACGATGACCCTGGTAGTACTGACCAGCCTAGTGGTAACGATCACCGTGGTAGTACTGACCAGCCTAGTGGTAACGATCACCCTGGTAGTACTGACCAGCCTAGTGGTAACGATCACCCTGGTAGTACTGACCAGCCTAGTGGTAACGATCATCCTGGTAGTACTGACCAGCCTGTTCGTCGATGACCTGTCTTTTTGGAAGTAACGGGCGAGAGGGAAGGGGAGAATTTACTGAAAAAAAACGCATGAGGATCGTAACCCCCAGGAGAAAACCCACTCGGATAAAACTGCATGGAGGATAACCCACTATCCCGTAAGGACAATAACCACGTCCCCTAGAGATAATCCTAAGGTTTAACTTAAGCTTGCTTATCCTAACCAAACCAAAACATATACACATGTACAACAGTTGAGTATCTTCACTGTTAAAACCAACCAGTGGCTTTATCACTACAATACAGTGA
>NW_027199572.1:0-30643 GCF_038502225.1 Cherax quadricarinatus | reverse complement strand
CATTACTGTCTCAGCGTGCTGATACCGGGAGGGAGGGAGGATTGGTAGGAGGGAGGGAGGATTGGTAGGAGGGAGGGAGGATTGGTTGGAGGGAGGGAGGATTGGTAGGAGGGAGGGAGGATTGGTAGGAGGGAGGGAGGATTGGTTGGAGGGAGGGAGGATTGGTAGGAGGGAGGATTGGTTGGAGGGAGGATTGGTTGGAGGGAGGGAGGATTGGTAGGAGGGAGGGAGGATTGGTAGGAGGGAGGGAGGATTGGTAGGAGGGAGGATTGGTAGGAGGGAGGGAGGATTGGTAGGAGGGAGGATTGGTTGGAGGGAGGGAGGATTGGTAGGAGGGAGGGAGGATTGTAGGAGGGAGGATTACTGAGGAGGGAGGGATTGCAGGAGGGAGGAGGATTTGGTAGAGGCAGGGAGGATTGGCAGGAGGAGGGAGATTGGTAGGAGGAGGAGGCTAGTGGAGGAGATTGGGTAGGAGGGAGAGGATTGGCTGAGGAGGAGATTGCTGGAGGGAGGGGAGGATTGGTAGGAGGAGGGAGGATTGGTAGGAGGGAGGGAGGATTGCTGGAGGGAGGGGAGGATTGGTAGGAGGGAGGGAGGATTGCTGAGGGAGTGCAGAGGATTGGTAGGAGGGAGGGAGATTGTAGAGAGGGGAGGATTGTAGAGGAGAGGATTGGTAGGAGGGAGGGAGGATTGCAGGAGGGAGGATTGGTAGGAGGGAGGAGGATTGCAGGAGGGAGGAGGACTTGTGGTAGGAGGGAGTGGAGGATTGGTTGAGGGGAGGGAGGATTGGTAGGAGGAGGGAGGATTGCAGGAGGGAGGAGGACTGTTGGAGGGAGGAGGATTGCAGGAGGAGGATTTGGTTGAGGAGGACATTTTGCTGGAGGGAGGAGGATTGGTAGGAGGAGGGAGGCATTTGGTAGGAGGAGAGGATTGGTAGGAGGGAGTGATTGGGTAGGGAGGAGGAGGATTGCAGGAGGGAGGATTGGTTGGAGGGAGGAGGATTGTAGGAGGAGGAGGATTGTAGGAGGAGGACTTGCTGAGGGAGGAGGATTGGCAGAGGAGGAGGAGATTGTAGGAGGGAGAGGATTGGTAGGAGGGAGGAGGATTGGTAGGAGGGAGGGAGGATTGGTTGAGGGAGGGAGGATTGGTAGGAGGAGGAGGATTGGTAGGAGGAGGAGGATTGGTTGAGGAGGATTGTAGGAGGAGGATTGGTTGGGAGGAGGAGGACTTTGTAGGAGGAGGATTATTGAGGAGGGAGGGATTGTAGAGGAGGGAGGATTGTGAGAGGAGGAGGATTACAGGGAGGGAGGAGGATTGTGGTGAGGGAGGGAGGATTGGTGAGAGTGGAGGAGGATTGTAGAGGAGGAGAATGCTTGAGGGAGGAGGATTGGTAGGAGGAGGAGGATTGTAGAGGAGGATTGGTTGGGAGGGAGGGAGATTGGTAGGAGGGAGGGAGGATTGGTAGGAGGGAGGATTGGTTGGAGTGAGGGAGGATTGGTAGGGAGGAGGGAGGATTGGTAGGAGGGAGAGAGACTGTAGAGAGGGAGGGAGATTGGTTGAGGAGGAGGATTGGTAGGAGGGAGGAGGATTGGTAGGAGGGAGGACTGGTTATGAGGAGGATTGGGTAGGAGGAGAGGAGGATTAAGGAGGAGAGGAATTGGTAGGAGGAGGACTGGGCTGGAGATAGGGAGGATTGGCTGGAGGGAGGAGGACTGCAGGAGGGAGGAGGACTGGCTAGAGGAGGGAGGATCACAGAGGAGGAGGACTGGCAGGAGGAGGAGACTGGCAGGAGGAGGAGATCATATAAAGGAGGAGGATTGCAGAGTGGAGGAGGATTGGCAGAGGAGGAGGATTGTAGGAGGAGGGAGGATTTGGTAGGAGGAGGAGGATTGCAGGAGGGAGGGAGCATTGGTAGGAGGAGGGAGTGATTGGTAGGAGGGAGGAGGATTATAGGAGGGAGGAGGATTGCTGAGGAGGAGGACAGAGGAGGGAGGAGGATTGGTAGGAGGGAGGGAGGAGACAGTAGGAGGGAGGGAGGATTGGTAGGAGGGAGGAGGATTGGTAGGAGGGAGGGAGGACGGCAGGAGGAGAGGATTGCAGGAGGGAGGAGGATTGTAGAGGAGGAGGATTGGTGAGAGGAGGAGGATTGGTAGGACGGAGGGAGGACTGCTGAGGGAGGGAGGACTAGCTGAGGGAGGGAGGATTGAAGGAGAGGAGGATTGGTAGAAGGAGGAGGACTATAGAGGAGGAGAACAGGAGGAGGAGGATTGGTAGGAGGAGGGAGGATTGGTAGGGTGGAGGAGGACTAGGTGTATGAGGAGGACAGAGGGGAGGGAGGATTAGTGAGGAGGGAGGAGGATTGTAGGAGGGGAGGGAGGATTGTAGAGGGGAGGGAGGATTGGTAGGATGAGGAGATTGGTAGAGGGAGGTGGGAGGATTGGTAGGAGGAGGAGGGATTGGTAGGAGGAGGAGGATTGGTAGGAGGGAGGGAGGATTGCAGGAGGGAGGAGGATTTGGTAGAGGAGGAGACACTGTAGGAGGGAGGAGGATTGGTAGGAGGGAGGGGAGGATTGTAGGACGGAGGGAGGATTGGTTGGAGGAGGGAGGATTGGTTGGAGGGAGGAGGATTGGTTGGAGGGAGGGAGGATTGGTGAAGGGAGGGGAGATTGGTAGGAGGGAGGAGGATCAGAGGAGGAGGAGGATTGTAGGAGGGTGAGGATTTGGTAGGAGGGAGGGAGGATTGGTAGGAGGAGGATTGGTAGGAGGGAGGAGGGATTGCAGGGAGGAGGGAGACAGAGAGTGGAGGAGGATTGCTGAGGAGGGAGGATTGTAGGAGGGAGGAGGATTGGTAGGAGGGAGGGAGACAGTAGGAGGAGGAGGATTGGCAGGAGTGAGGGAGGATTAGAGAGGGAGGGGAGGATTGCAGGAGGGAGGAGGATTGGTTGGAGGGAGGAGGATTGGTAGGAGGGAGGAGGATTGTAGGAGGGAGGAGGATTGGTAGAGAGGAGGATTGGATGGAGGAGGAGGATTGGTAGGAGTGAGGGGAGATTGGTAGGAGGGAGGAGGATTGCAGAGGAGGAGGGGATTGGTTGGAGGGAGGAGCACTGTAGGAGGAGGGAGGATTGGTAGGAGGGAGGAGGATTGGTGAGGGAGGAGGAGGATTTACAGAGGAGGGAGACTGTAGGAGGGAGGGAGGATTGGTTGGAGGGAGGGAGATTGGTTGGAGGGTGGAGGATTGTAGGAGGAGGAGGGATTGGTAGGAGGAGGGAGGATTGGTAGAGAGGAGGATTGGTAGGAGGGAGGGAGGATTGCAGGAGGGGAGGGAGGGATTGGTTGAAGGGAGGGAGGATTGTAGGAGGGAGGAGGATTGGGTAGGAGGGAGGGAGGATTAGAGAAGGGGAGGGAGGACTGGTAGGAGGGAGGGAGGATTGGTAGGAGGGAGGGAGGATTGGTTGAGGGAGGAGGATTGGTAGAGCAGGAGGGAGGATTAGTAGGAGGGAGGAGGATTGTAGGAGGGAGGGAGACTGCTGGAGGGAGGAGGATTGGTGAGGAGGGAGGAGGACTGGTAGGAGGAGGGAGGATTGCTGAGGAGGAGACTGGTAGGAGGGAGGGAGGATTGGTGAGAGGAGGAGGATTGGTGGAGGGAGGAGACTGCAGGAGGGAGGGAGGACTGGTTGGAGGAGGAGGATTGTAGGAGGAGGGAGGATTAGTAGGAGGGAGGAGGATTGGTAGGAGGAGGAGGATTGGTAGGAGGGAGGGAGGATTGTTGGAGGGAGGAGGATTAGAGAGGAGGAGGATTACAGAGGGAGGAGGATTGTAGGAGGGAGGAGCACTGCTGAGAGGAGGAGGATTGGTAGGAGGGAGGGAGGATTGGTAGGAGGGAGGGAGGATTGGTAGGAGGGAGGAGGATTGGTAGGAGGGAGGGGAGGACTACAGGAGGGAGAGGATTGCTGGAGGAGGGAGGATTGCTGAGGGAGGGAGGACTGAGAGAGCAGGATTTGTAGAGGAGGAGGATTGGTAGGAGGGAGGGAGGATTGTAGAGAGGGAGATTGGTAGGAGGGAGGAGGATTGCTGAAGGGCAGGATTGGTAGGAGGAGGAGGATTGTAGGAGGAGGAGGATTGGTAGGAGGAGGAGGATTGGTAGAAGGAGGGAGGATTGGTGAGGAGGGAGGATGGTAGGAGGGAGGGAGGATTGCTGGAGGGAGGAGGATTGGTAGGAGTGAGTAGAGGATTGCAGGAGGGAGGAGACTACAGGAGGGAGGAGGATTGCTGGAGGGAGGGAGGATTGGTAGGAGGGAGGAGGATTGTAGGAGGGAGGGAGGATTGTTGAGGGAGAGAGGATTGGTAGGAGGGAGGGAGGATTGGTGGTGGGAGGGAGGAGGATTGTAGGAGGGAGGGGAGGATTGTAGAGGAGGAGGGATTGGTAGGAGGAGGGAGACTGGAAGCTGAGGGAGGAGGATTGCAGAGTGGAGAAGACACGGTAGGAGGGAGGGAGGATTGGTTGAGGAGGGAGGATTGGTTGAGGAGGAGGATTGGTTGGAGGAGGAGGTTTGGTAGGAGGAGGGAGGATTGGTTGGAGGGATGATTTGTTGGAGGAGGAGGGATTGGCTGGAGGGAGGGAGGATTGTTTGAGGGAGGGGAGGATTATGGAGGGAGGGAGGATTGGAAGGAGAGGAGGATTGGTAGAGGTAGGAGGATTGTTGGAGGGAGGGAGGATTGTAGGAGTGAGGAGGACATTGTAGGAGTGAGGGAGGATTGGTTGGAGGAGGAGGATTGGTAGGAGTGAGGAGGATTGGTAGAGGAGGAGGATTGGTTGGAGGGAGGAGGATGGCTGGAGGAGAGGACTGTTGAGGAGGAGACTGGTAGGAGGGAGGGAGGATTTGGTTGAGGGATGATTGGTTGGAGGAGGAGATTGCTGGAGGGAGGAGGATTGGAAGAGGGAGGGAGGATTGGTTGGAGGGGAGGAGGATTGGTAGGAGGGAGGGAGGATTGGTTGAGGGAGGAGGATTGGTTGAGGGAGGGAGGATTGTTGGAGGAGGGAGGATTGGCTGGAGAGGAGGATTGCTGAGGGAGGACATTGCAGTGGTGGAGGAGGAGGATTGTTGAGGGAGGAGGATTGGTAGAGGGAGGGAGTGATTGCTTGAGGAGGGGAGACTAGAGGAGGGAGATTGCTGAGGAGGAGGATTGGTAGGAGGGAGGGAGATTGCTGAGGGAGTATATTTGCTGGAGGGAGGGAGGATTGCTGAGGAGGGAGGATTTTTAGAGGAGGGAGGATTGTAGAGGAGAGGATTGGTAGAGGAGGAGATTTTTAGAGGGAGGGAGGATTGTAGGAGGGAGGGAGATTGGTAGAGGAGGGAGATTGGTTGAGGGAGGGAGGATTACGAGAGGAGATTGCAGGATGGAGAGACAAGAGGTGGAGGGAGATTGCTGGAGGAGGAGGATTGCTGGAGAGGAGGACAGAGGAGGAGATTGGTCATGGAGGAGGAGGGATTGCTGAGGAGGAGGACTGCAGAGGAGAGACATTGAGGAGGGAGGATTGTAGGGAGAGGAGGATTGTAGAGGGAGGGAGACAGAGAGGAGGGAGGATTGGTTGGAGGGAGGGAGGATTGGTTGGAGGGAGGGAGGATTGGTTGGAGAAAGGGAGGATTGGTAGGAGGAGGAGGATTGGGAGGAGGGAGGAGGGATGCTGCTGGAGGGAGGAGGATTGCTGGAGGAGGAGGATTGCTGGAGGGAGGAGGATTGTTGTGGAGGGAGGGAGACGCATGGAGGGAGGGGAGGCTGGTGATGAGGGAGGAGGAGTGGAGGAAGGGTACTTGTTAATGGGGGTTTCAAGCCTATCGACTACACCAGGGCTATTAAGGCTACGCTTAACCTTTTCAACGCCAGACCTAGAATATTTAATACCTAAAATTGGGAGTATAGTAAAGTGTTAGCACGTATATACGCTGAGTTAATATACTTCTACGTATATATCCTGGAGGAAGAGGTGGTTACATACTTCATGGAGCCAATAATATTCCGCTGATAATTGTCTCCTTGTGCCACTGAAACCACTAAATGAAGCACCAGCCTGACGGATGACACTGACGCTATGTTACGTTATTTCTACTTTCAACAAGTCAAAGATATATGAGAGGTAGTATAGAGTAGCAAAGATATATATAGAAAGAGAAAGAAAGATATATATATATATATATATATATATATATATATATATATATATATATATATATATATGTATGTATATATATATGTATATATAATAGTATATATATATATATATATATATATATATATGGTATATTGTTATTATATTTTTTTTTTCAACAAGTCAGGTCGTCTCCCCACTGAGGCAGGGTGACTAAAAAAAAAAAAAAAAAGAAAGAAATCCCAAAAAGAAAATACTCATCATCATTCAACACTTTCAGCTCATACTACACATTATCACGCTTTTGCAGAGTGCTCAGAATACAACAGTTTGGAAGCATACGTATAGAGATACACACACATATCCTCCAACTGCCAATATCCCAAACCCTCCTTTAAAGTGCGCAGGCATTGTATTTCTCCATTTCCAGGACCACAGTCCACTATATGAAAATAACCGGTTTCCCCTGAATCCCTTCACTAAATATTACCCTCTGCTCACACTCCAACAGATCGTCAGGTCCTGGTGATTTTACCTGTCTCCATTCACTCCCATTCACGCTCATGCACGCTGTTGGAAGTCCAAGCCCCTCACCCACAAAACCTCCTTTACCCCCTCTTTCCAACCCTTTCGAGGACGACCCCTGCCCCTCTTTCCTTCCCCTATAGATTTATATGCTTTCCATGTCATTCTACTTTGATCCATTCTCTCTAAATGACCAAACCACCTCAACAACCCCTCTTCTGCCCTCTGACTAATGCTTTTATTAACTCCACACCTTCTCCTAATTTCCACACTCCGAATTTTCTGCATAATATTTACACCACACATTGCCTTAAACAGGACATCTCCACTGCCTCCAACCGTCTCCTCGCTGCTGCATTTACCACCCAAGCTTCACATCCATATAAGAGTGTTGGTACTACTATACTTTCATACATTCCCTTCTTTGCCTCCACAGATAACGTTTTTTGACTCCACATATACCTCAACGCACCACTCACCTTTTTTCCCTCATCAATTCTATGATTAACCTCATCCTTCATAAATCCATCCGCCGACACGTCAACTCCTAAGTATCTGAAAACATTCACTTCTTCCATACTACTCCTCCCCCAATTTGATATCCAATTTTTCTTTATCTAAATCATTTGATACCCTCATCACCTTACTCTTTTCTATGTTCACTTTCAACTTTCTACCTTTACACACATTCTCAAACTCATCCACTAACCTTTGCAATTTTTCTTTAGAATCTCCCATAAGCACAGTATCATCAGCAAAAAGTAACTGTGTCAATTCCCATTTTGAATTTGATTCCCCATAATTTAATCCCACCCCTCTCCCGAACACCCTAGCATTTACTTCTTTTACAACCCCATCTATAAATATATTAAACAACCATGGTGACATTACACATCCCTGTCTAAGACCTACTTTTACCGGGAAGTATTCTCCCTCTCTTCTACACACCCTAACCTGAGCCTCACTATCCTCATAAAAGCTCTTTACAGCATTTAGTAACTTACCACCTATTCCATATACTTGCAACATCTGCCACATTGCTCCTCTATCCACTCTATCATATGCCTTTTCTAAATCCATAAATGCAATAAAAACTTCCCTACCTTTATCTAAATGCTGTTCACATATATGCTTCAATGTAAACACTTGATCTACACATCCCCTACCCACTCTGAAGCCTCCTTGCTCGTCTGCAATCCTACATTCTGTCTTACCTCTAATTCTTTCAATTATAACCCTACCGTATACTTTTCCTGGTATACTCAGTAAACTTATTCCTCTATAATTTTTACAATCTCTTTTGTCCCCTTTCCCTTTATATAAAGGGACTATACATGCTCTCCGCCAATCCCTAGGTACCTTCCCCTCTTTCATACATTTATTAAACAAAAGTACCAACCACTCCAACACTATATCCCCCCCTGCTTTTAACATTTCTGTCATGATCCCATCAGTTCCAGCTGCTTTACCCCCTTTCATTCTACGTAATGCCTCACGTACCTCCCCCACACTTACATTCTGCTCTTCTTCACTCCTAAAAGATGGTATACCTCCCTGACCAGTGCATGAAATTACCGCCTCCCTTTCTTCCTTAACATTTAAAAGTTCCTCAAAATATTCTCGCCATCTACCTAATACCTCCATCTCCCCATCTACTAACTCCCCTACTCTGTTTTTAACTGACAAATCCATACTTTCCCTAGGCTTTCTTAACTTGTTTAACTCACTCCAAAATTTTTTCTTATTTTCATTAAAATTTCTTGACAGTGCCTCTCCCACTCTTTCATCTGCTCTCCTTTTGCACTCTCTCACCACTCTCTTCACCTTTCTTTTACTCTCCATATACTCTGCTCTTCTTATAACACTTCTGCTTTGTAAAAACCTCTCGTAAGCTACCTTTTTCTCTTTTATCACACCCTTTACTTCATCATTCCACCAATCACTCCTCTTTCCTCCTGCCCCCACCCTCCTATAACCACAAACTTCTGCCCCACATTCCAATACTGCATTTTTAAAACTATTCCAACCCTCTTCAACCCCCCCCACTACTCATCTTTGCACTAGCCCACCTTTCTGCCAATAGTCGCTTATATCTCGCCCGAACTTCCTCCTCCCTTAGTTTATACACTTTCACCTCCCTCTTACTTGTTGTTGCCACCTTCCTCTTTTCCCATCTACCTCTTACTCTAACTGTAGCTACAACTAAATAATGATCCGATATATCAGTTGCCCCTCTATAAACATGTACATCCTGGAGCCTACCCATCAACCTTTTATCCACCAATACATAATCTAACAAACTACTTTCATTACGTGCTACATCATACCTTGTATATTTATTTATCCTCTTTTTCATAAAATATGTGTTACTTATTACCAAATTTCTTTCTACACATAGCTCAATTAAAGACTCCCCATTTACATTTACCCCTGGCACCCCAAATTTACCTACTACTCCCTCCATAACATTTTTACCCACTTTAGCATTGAAATCCCCAACCACCATTACTCTCACACTTGATTCAAAACTCCCCACGCATTCACTCAACATTTCCCAGAATCTCTCTCTCTCCTCTACACTTCTCTCTTCTCCAGGTGCATACACGCTTACTATAACCCACTTTTCACATCCAATCTTTATTTTACTCCACATAATCCTTGAATTTATACATTTGTAGTCCCTCTTTTCCTGCCATAGCTTATCCTTCAACATTATTGCTACTCCTTCTTTAGCTCTAACTCTATTTGAAACCCCTGACCTAATCCCATTTATTCCTCTCCATTGAAACTCTCCCACCCCCTTCAGCTTTGTTTCACTTAAAGCCAGGACATCCAGTTTCTTCTCATTCATAACATCCACAATCATCTCTTTCTTATCATTTGCACAACATCCACGCACATTCAGACTTCCCACTTTGACAATTTTCTTCTTCTTATTCTTTTTAGTAATCTTTACAGGAAAAAGGGTTACTAGCCCATTGTTCCCGGCATTTTAGTTGACTTTTACAACACGAATGGCTTACGGAGGAAAAATTCTTATTCCACTTCCCCATGGATATAAAAGGAAAAGTAATAAGACCAAGAACTATTAAGATAAAATCAAAGAAAACTCAGGTGAGTGTGTATAAATAAACGTGTACATGTATGTGTAGTGTGACCTAAGTGTAAGTAGAAGTAGCAAGACGTACCTGTAATCTTGCATATTTATGAGACAGACAAAAGACACCAGCAATCCTACCATCATGTAAAACAATTACAGGCTTTCGTTTTACACTCACTTGGCAGGACGGTAGTACCTCCCTGGGTGGTTGCTGTCTACCAACTTACTACCTATAATATATACATATATAATTACACATATATATATATATATATATATATATAATTACATATATATATATATATATATATATATATATATATATATATATATATATATATAATTTAGAAACTCTACCCTGTGTTTACTCTGCCTGTTATTTTTAACACCTAACTTCCACTCACCTGTCATAGTGAGGATGTACCTAGCTTCCTCTCACTCACCTGTCATGGTGAGGAAGTACCTAGCTTCCTCCCACTCACCTGTCATGGTGAGGAAGTACCTAGCTTCCTCTCCCACTCACTTGTCATGGTGAGGAAGTACCTAGCTTCCTCCCACTCACCTGTCATGGTGAGGAAGTACCTAGCTTCCTCTCACTCACCTGTCATGGTGAGGAAGTACCTAGCTTCCTCTCACTCACCTGTCATGGTGAGGAAGTACCTAGCTTCCTCCCACTCACCTGTCATGGTGAGGAAGTACCTAGCTTCCTCCCACTCACCTGTCATGGTGAGGAAGTACCTAGCTTCCTCCCACTCACCTGTCATGGTGAGAAAGTACCTAGGTTCCTCCCACTCACTTGTCATGGTGAGGAAGTAACTAGCTTTCTCCCACTCACTTGTCATGGTGAGGAAGTACCTAGCTTCCTCCCACTCACCTGTCATGGTGAGAAAGTACCTAGGTTCCTCCCACTCACTTGTCATGGTGAGGAAGTAACTAGCTTTCTCCCACTCACTTGTCATGGTGAGGAAGTACCTAGCTTCCTTCCACTCACCTGTCATGGTGAGGAAGTACCTAGCTTCCTCCCACTCACCTGTCATGGTGAGGAAGTACCTAGCTTCCTCCCACTCACCTGTCATGGTGAGAAAGTACCTTGGTTCCTCCCACTCACTTGTCATGGTGAGGAAGTAACTAGCTTCCTCCCACTCACCTGTCATTGTGAGAAAGTACCTAGCTTCCTCCCACTCACCTGTCATGGTGAGGAAGTACCTAGCTTCCTCTCATTCACCTGTCATAGTGAGGAAGTACCTAGCTTCCTCCCACTCACCTGTCATAGTGAGAAAGTACCTAGCTTCCTCCCACTCACCTGTTATGGTGAGGAAGTACCTAGCTTCCTTTCATTCACCTGTCATAGTGAGAAAGTACCTAGCTTCCTCCCACTCACCTGTCATAGTGAGGAAGTACCTAGCTTCCTCCCACTCACCTGTCATAGTGAGGAAGTACCTAGCTTCCTCCCACTCACCTGTCATGGTGAGGAAGTACCTATCTTCCTCCCACTCACCTGTCATGGTGAGGAAGTACCTATCTTCCTCCCACTCACCTGTCATGGTGAGGAAGTACCTATCTTCCTCCCACTCACCTGTCATGGTGAGGAAGTACCTATCTTCCTCCCACTCACCTGTCATGGTGAGGATGCCGACAAATGTTCCTATGGACCGTCCTGCCAGCATCACTTCCTCCGAGTTACCAGTCTTATGCTTGCGCTTCCAGGCGGCGTACATGCCGATGGCCAGGATCACCAGGTAGAAGAAGATGATACCTACCAAGCCTGGTACGTGCACCATGGCTCCTCTCTTTCCTGAAGTATAAACAAACTCCTGATAATATTCCTGCGCTCTGAAATGTAAATACACAAAGAACAAAAGAATGCATTTTACCGTGACTGGAACAATACACAAATAACTCGACTTGAACCATTTGTAAGTCACATTGTGAGTTGTAAATGATCCAAGTCGGACCGAAACGTTGTCATACGTTTCCCTGCCTTAGGTTATTAGTTTATAAACACGCTTTATAAATATCCTGGACAGTCCGAAGTCTTCTTCGTTTCCACATACTATATTGGGAAGATGATTAGCAATATGGTCCACTGTTTTTACTAGCTGGGAATTATTGCAACCACGGTACTGTGAGTGGTCTATCTCCTCTAGCTTGGAATTATCACAACCACGGTACTGCGAGTGGTCTATCTCCTCTAGCTTGGAATTATCACAACCACGGTACTGCGAGTGGTCTATCTCCTCTAGCTGGGAATTATCACAACCACGGTACTGCGAGTGGTCTATCTCCTCTAGCTGGGAATTATCACAACCACGGTACTGTGAGTGGTCTATCTCCTCTAGCTGGGAATTATCACAACCACGGTACTGCGAGTGGTCTATCTCCTCTAGCTGGGAATTATCACAACCACGGTACTGCGAGTGGTCTATCTCCTCTAGCTGGGAATTATCACAACCACGGTACTGCGAGTGGTCTATCTCCTCTAGCTGGGAATTATCACAACCACGGTACTGCGAGTGGTCTATCTCCTCTAGCTGGGAATTATCACAACCACGGTACTGTGAGTGGTCTATCTCCTCTAGCTGGGAATTATCACAACCACGGTACTGTGAGTGGTCTATCTCCTCTAGCTGGGAATTATTGCAACCACGGTACTGTGAGTGGTCTATCTCCTCTAGCTGGGAATTATTGCAACCACGGTACTGTGAGTGGTCTATCTCCTCTAGCTGGGAATTATCACAACCACGGTACTGCGAGTGGTCTATCTCCTCTAGCTGGGAATTATTGCAACCACGGTACTGTGAGTGGTCTATCTCCTCTAGCTGGGAATTATTGCAACCACGGTACTGTGAGTGGTCTATCTCCTCTAGCTGGGAATTATTGCAACCACGGTACTGTGAGTGGTCTATCTCCTCTAGCTGGGAATTATTGCAACCACGGTACTGCGAGTGGTCTATCTCCTCTAGCTGGGAATTATTGCAACCACGGTACTGTGAGTGGTCTATCTCCTCTAGCTGGGAATTATTGCAACCACGGTACTGTGAGTGGTCTATCTCCTCTAGCTGGGAATTATTGCAACCACGGTACTGCGAGTGGTCTATCTCCTCTAGCTGGGAATTATTGCAACCACGGTACTGTGAGTGGTCTATCTCCTCTAGCTGGGAATTATTGCAACCACGGTACTGTGAGTGGTCTATCTCCTCTAGCTGGGAATTATTGCAACCACGGTACTGCGAGTGGTCTATCTCCTCTAGCTGGGAATTATCACAACCACGGTACTGCGAGTGGTCTATCTCCTCTAGCTGGGAATTATCACAACCACGGTACTGCGAGTGGTCTATCTCCTCTAGCTGGGAATTATCACAACCACGGTACTGCGAGTGGTCTATCTCCTCTAGCTGGGAATTATCACAACCACGGTACTGCGAGTGGTCTATCTCCTCTAGCTGGGAATTATCACAACCACGGTACTGCGAGTGGTCTATCTCCTCTAGCTGGGAATTATCACAACCACGGTACTGCGAGTGGTCTATCTCCTCTAGCTGGGAATTATTGCAACCACGGTACTGCACTATCTCCTCTAGCTGTTATCACAATCACGCGAGTGGTCTATCTCCTCTAGCTGGGAATTATTGCAACCACGGTACTGCGAGTGGTCTATCTCCTCTAGCTGGGAATTATCACAACCACGGTACTGCGAGTGGTCTATCTCCTCTAGCTGGGAATTATCACAACCACGGTACTGCGAGTGGTCTATCTCCTCTAGCTGGGAATTATCACAACCACGGTACTGCGAGTGGTCTATCTCCTCTAGCTGGGAATTATCACAACCACGGTACTGCGAGTGGTCTATCTCCTCTAGCTGGGAATTATCACAACCACGGTACTGCGAGTGGTCTATCTCCTCTAGCTGGGAATTATCACAACCACGGTACTGCGAGTGGTCTATCTCCTCTAGCTGGGAATTATTGCAACCACGGTACTGCGAGTGGTCTATCTCCTCTAGCTGGGAATTATCACAACCACGGTACTGCGAGTGGTCTATCTCCTCTAGCTGGGAATTATCACAACCACGGTACTGCGAGTGGTCTATCTCCTCTAGCTGGGAATTATCACAACCACGGTACTGCGAGTGGTCTTCCTGAGTATACGAAAGCTGGAGAAAGGTCCAAGGGTTTTCAATAAGACTGAGCGTAACGACTTTAGAAGAAAGGCAATTAGCTGTTTTCCCCTCATATTTTCTTGTCATGTTAGATATGAAAAGAAAAGGAGCGCAATAGTGTTACTTGTTAGATCCATGCTAGAAGTAGTGAAGTAGCCAAGTTCAAGTATGTGTGGGTAGCAATGGACAGAGGCCCCCTTCTGGCCTTAGGCCAATCCACTACCTGCGCACGGCGTCTCCCCTCAGTTCCCCTCAGCTCCCCTCAGTTCCCCTTGGCTCCCCTCAGCTCCCCTCGGCTCCCCTCAGCTCCCCTCGGCTCCCCTCAGCTCCCCTCGGCTCCCCTCGGCTCCCTTGGGCTCCCCTCAGCTCCCCTCAGCTCCCCTCGGCTCCCCTCAGCTCCCCTCAGCTCCCCTCGGCTCCCCTCGGCTCCCATCGGCTCCCCTCGGCTCCCCTCAGCTCCCCTCAGCTCCCCTCGGCTCCCCTCGGCTCCCCTCAGTTCCCCTCAGTTCCCCTCAGTTCCCCTCAGCTCCCATGGATCGGCTCCCCTCGGCTCCCCTCAGCTCCCCTCAGCTCCCCTCGGCTCCCCTCGGCTCCCCTCAGCTCCCCTCAGTTCCCCTCAGCTCCCCTCAGCTCCCCTCAGTTCCCCTCGGCTCCCCTCAGCTCCCCTCAGCTCCCCTCAGCTCCCCTCAGCTCCCCTCAGCTCCCCTCAGTTCCCCTCAGCTCCCCTCAGCTCCCCTCATCTCCCCTCAGTTCCCCTCAGCTCCCCTCGGCTCCCCTCAGTTCCCCTCGGCTCCCCTCGGCTCCCCTCGGCTCCCCTCAGCTCCCCTCGGCTCCCTTCAGCTCCCCTCAGCTCCCCTCAGCTCCCCTCGGCTCCCCTCGGCTCCCCTCCACTCCCCTCGGCTCCCCTCGGCTCCCCTCAGCTCCCCTCAGCTCCCCTCAGCTCCCCTCGGCTCCCCTCGGCTCCCCTCCGCTCCCCTCGGCTCCCCTCAGCTCCCCTCGGCTCTCCTCAGCTCCCCTCAGCTCCCCTCGGCTCCCCTCGACTCCCCTCGGCTCCCCTCAACTCCCCTCGGCTCCCCTCAACTCCCCTCGGCTCCCCTCACCTCCCCTCAGCTCCCCTCACCTCACCTCACCTCCCCTCAGCTCCCCTCAGCTCCCCTCGGCTCCCCTCAGCTCCCCTCGGCTCCTCTCAGCTCCCCTCGGCTCCCCTCAGCTCCCCTCAGCTCCCCTCGGCTCCCCTCGACTCCCCTCGGCTCCCCTCGACTCCCATCGGCTCCCCTCAGCTCCCCTCAGCTCCCCTCAGCTCCACTCAGCTCCCCTCGGCTCCCCTCGGCTCCCCTCTGCTCCTCTCGGCTCCCCTCAGCTCCCCTCAGCTCCCCTCAGCTCCCCTCGGCTCCCCTCAGCTCCCCTCAGCTCCCCACAGCTAACCTCAATTCCCCTCGGCTCCCCTCGGCTCCCCTCGGCTCCCCTCAGCTCCCCTCAGCTCCGCTCAGCTCCCCTCAGTTCCCCTTAGCTCCGCTCAGTTCCCCTCAGCTCCCCGTTGGTTCCCCTCGGCTCCCCTCGGCTCCCCTCGGCTCCCCTCGGCTCCTTTCAGCTCCCTTCGGCTCCCCTCGGCTCCCCTCAGCTCCCCTCCGGTCCCCTCGGCTCTTCTCAGCTCCCCTCAGTTCCCATCGGCTCCCCTCGGCTCCCCTCGGCTCCCCTCAGCTCCCCTCAGTTCCCCTTAGCTCCCCTCAGTTACCCTCAGTTCCCCTCGGCTCCCCTCAACTCCCCTTAGCTCCCCTCAGCTCCCCTCAGCTCCCCTCAGCTCCCCTCGGCTCCCCTCAGCTCCCCTCAGCTCCCCTCAGCTCCCCTCAGTTCCCCTCAGCTCCCCTCGGCTCCCCTCAGCTCCCCTCGGCTCCCCTCAGCTCCCCTCAGCTCCCCTCAGCTCCCCTCACCTCCCCTCGGCTCCCCTCGGCTCTCCTCAGCTCCCCTCGGCTCCTCTCAGCTCCCCTCGGCTCCCCTCAGCTCCCCTCAGCTCCCCTCGGCTCCCCTCGACTCCCCTCGGCTCCCCTCGACTCCCATCGGCTCCCCTCAGCTCCCCTCAGCTCCCCTCAGCTCCCCTCGGCTCCCCTCGACTCCCCTCAGCTCCTCTCGGCTCCCCTCAGCTCCCCTCAGCTCCCCTCAGCTCCCCTCAACTCCCCTCTGCTCCCCTCAGTTCCCCTCAGTTCCCCTCGGCTCCCCTCGGCTCCCCTCGGCTCCCCTCGGCTCCCCTCAGCTCCCCTCAGCTCCCCTCATTTCCCCTTAGCTCCCCTCAGTTCCCCTCAGCTCCCCTCAGTTCCCCTCGGCTCCCCTCAGTTCCCCTCAGCTCCCTTCGGCTCCCCTCAGCTCCCCTCGGCTCCCCTCAGTTCCCCTCAGTTCCCCTTAGCTCCCCTCAGCTCCCCTCGGCTCCCCTCAGTTCCCCTCAACTCCCCGTAGCTCCCCTCAGCTCCCCTCAGCTCCCCTCAGCTCCCCTCGGCTCCCCTCAGCTCCCCTCAGCTCCCCTCAGTTCCCCTCAGCTCCCCTCGGCTCCCCTCAGCTCCCCTCGGCTCCCCTCAGTTCCCCTCAGTTCCCCTCAGTTCCCCTTAGCTCCCCTCAGCTCCCCTCGGCTCCCCTCAGCTCCCCTCGGCTCCCCTCGGCTCCCCTCAGCTCCCCTCAGGTCCCCTCGGCTCCCCTCGGCTCCCCTCAGTTCCCCTCGGCTCCCCTCGGCTCCCCTCGGCTCCCCTCGGCTCCCCTCGGCTCCCCTCGGCTCCCCTCGGCTCCCCTCGGCTCTCCTCGGCTCCCCTCGGCTCCCCTCGGCTCCCCTCGTCTCCTCTCAGCTCCCCTCGGCTCCCCTCGGCTCCCCTCGGCTCCCCTCGGCTCCCCTCGGCTCCCCTCGGCTCCCCTCGGCTCCCCTCGGCTCCCCTCAGCTCCCCTCGGATCCCCTCGGCTCCCCTCGGCTCTGCTCAGTTCCCCTCGGCTCCCCTCGGCTCCCCTCGGCTCCCCTCAGTTCCCCTCAGCTCCCATCAGCTCCCCTCGGCTCCCCTCGGCTCCCCTCGGCTCCCCTCAGCTCCCCTCGGCTCCCCTCAGTTCCCCTCAGCTCCCCTCAGTTCCCCTCAGCTCCCCTCAGCTCCCCTCAGCTCCCCTCTGCTCCCCTCAGTTCCCCTCAGTTCCCCTTAGCTCCCCTCAGCTCCCCTCGGCTCCCCTCAGTTCCCCTCAGTTCCCCTTAGCTCCCCTCAGCTCCCCTCTGCTCCCCTCAGCTCCCCTCGGCTCCCCGTAGTTCCCCTCAGCTCCCCTAGCTCCCCTCAGCTCCCCTCAGCTCCCCTCAGCTCCCCTCAGCTCCCCTCAGGTCCCCTCAGATCCCCTCAGCTCCCCTCAGCTTCGGCCCTCAGTTCCCCTCAGTTCCCCTAAGCTCCCCTCAGCTCCCCTCGGCTCCCCTCAGCTCCCCTCGGCTCCCCTCAGTTCCCCTCAGCTCCCCTCAGTTCCCCTCGGCTCCCCTCGGCTCCCCTCAGTTCCCCTCGGCTCCCCTCGGCTCCCCTCGGCTCCCCTCGGCTCCCCTAGGCTCCCCTCGGCTCCCCTCGGCTCCCCTCGGCTCTCCTCGGCTCCCCTCGGCTCCCCTCGGCTCCCCTCGGCTCCTCTCAGCTCCCCTCGGCTCCCCTCGGCTCCCCTCGGCTCCCCTCAGCTCCCCTCGGCTCCCCTCGGCTCCCCTCGGCTCCCCTCGGCTCCCCTCGGCTCCCCTCGGCTCCCCTCAGTTCCCCTCGGCTCCCCTCGGCTCCCCTCAGGTCCCCTCAGCTCCCATCGGCTCCCCTCGGCTCCCCTCGGCTCCCCTCGGCTCCCCTTGGCTCCCCTCGGCTCCCCTCGGCTCCCCTCGGCTCCCCTCAGCTCCCCTCAGTTCCCCTCAGATCCCCTCATCTCCCCTCAGCTCCCCTCAGTTCCCCTTAGCTCCCCTCAGTTCCCCTCAGCTCCCCTCAGTTCCCCTCAGCTCCCCTCAGTGTCCCTCAGCTCCCCTCAGTTTCCCTCAGCTCCCCTCAGTTCCCCTCAGCTTCCCTCAGTTCCCCTCAGTTCCCCTCAGCTCCCCTCAGTTCCCCTCGGCTCCCCTCAGTTCCCCTCAGCTCCCCTCAGCTCCCATCAGCTCCCCTCGGCTCCCCTCGGCTCCCCTCAGTTCCCCTCAGTTCCCCTCAGCTCCCCTCGGCTCCCCTCGGCTCCCCTCAGCTCCCGTCAGCTCCCCTCAGCTCCCCTCGGCTCCCCTCGGCTCCCCTCGGCTCTCCTCGGCTCCCCTCGGCTCCCCTCAGCTCTCCTCAGCTCCCCTCATCTCCCCTCGGCTCCCCTCGGCTCCCCTCGGCTCCCCTCGGCTCCCCTCGGCTCCCCTCAGCTCCCCTCAGCTCCACTCGGCTCCCCTCAGCTCCCCTCAGCTCCTCTCGGCTCCCCTCGGCTCCCCTCGGCTCCCCTCGGCTCCCCTCGGCTCCCCTCGGCTCCCCTGAGATCCCCTCGGCTCCCCTCCGGTCCCCTCCGCTCCCCTCGGCTCCCCTCGGCTCCCCTCAGCTCCCCTCAGCTCCCCTCAGCTACCTTCGGCTCCCCTCGGCTCCCCTCAGCTCCCCTCAGTTCCCCTCAGCTCCCCTCAGCTCCCCTCAGCTCCCTTCGGCTCCCCTCAGATCCCCTCAGCTCCCCTCAGCTCCCCTCAGCTCCCCTCGGCTCCACTCGGCTCCACTCGGCTCCCCTCGGCTCCCCTCAGCTCCCCTCGGCTCCATTAGGCTCCACTCGGCTCCCCTCGGCTAAACTCGGCTCCCCTCGGCTCCACTCGGCTCCACTCGGCTCCCCTCGGCTCCCCTCAGCTCCACTCGGCTCCACTCGGCTCCACTCGGCTCCACTCGGCTCCACTCGGCTCCACTCAGCTCCCCTCAGCTCCACTCGGCTCCCCTCAGCTGCACTCGGCTCCACTCGGCTCCACTCGGCTCCCCTCAGCTCCCCTCAGCTTCCCTCAGCTCCCCTCAGCTCCACTCGGCTCCACTCGGCTCCCCTCGGCTCCACTCGGCTCCCCTCAGCTCCCCTCAGCTCCACTCGGCTCCCCTCGGCTCCACTCGGCTCCACTCGGCTCCCCTTAGCTCCCCTCAGCTCCACTCGGCTCTCCTCGGCTCCACTCGGCTCCACTCGGCTCCTCTCGGCTCCACTCGGCTCCCCTCAGCTGCCCTCAGCTCCACTCGGCTCCCCTCGGCTCCACTCGGCTCCACTTGGCTTCCCTCGGCTCCACTCGGCTCCCCTCAGCTCCCCTCAGCTCCACTCGGCTCCCCTCGGCTCCACTCGGCTCCACTCGGCTCCACTCGGCTTCACTCGGCTCCACTCGGCTCCCCTCGGCTCCCCTCGGCTCCCCTCAGCTCCCCTCGGCTCCACTCGGCTCCCCTCGGCTCCACTCGGCTCCCCTCAGCTCCCCTCGGCTCCCCTCAGCTCCCCTCGGCTCCACTCGGCTCCACTCAGCTCCACTCGGCTCCCCTCGGCTCCACTCGGCTCCACTCGGCTCCACTCGGCTCCACTCAGCTCCCCTTAGTTCCCCTCGGCTCCACTCGGCTCCCTTCGGCTCCACTCGGCTCCACTCAGCTCCCCTCGGCTCCCCTCAGTTCCCCTCAGCTCCCCTCGTCTCCCCTCAGCTCCCCTCAGCTCCCCTCGGCTCCACTCGGCTCCACTCGGCTCCACTCGGCTCCCCTCGGCTCCCCTCGGCTCCCCTCGGCTCCCCTCGGCTCCCCTCGGCTCCACTCGGCTCCCCTCGGCTCCCCTCGGCTCCCCTCGGCTCCCCTCAGCTCCCCTCGGCTCCACTCGGCTCCACTCGGCTCCACTCGGCTCCACTCTGCTCCAATCGGCTCCCCTCGGCTCCACTCGGCTCCACTCGGCTCCACTCGGCTCCACTCAGCTCCCCTCAGTTCCCCTCGGCTCCACTCGGCTTCCCTCGGCTCCACTCGGCTCCACTCAGCTCCCCTCGGCTCCCCTCAGTTCCCCTCAGCTGCCCTCGGCTCCCCTCAGCTCCCCTCAGCTCCCCTCAGCTCCCCTCGGCTCCCCTCAGCTCCCCTCAGCTCCCCTCGGCTCCCCTCGGCTCCCCTCGGCTCCCCTCGGCTCCCCTCGGCTCCCCTCGGCTCCCCTCGGCTCCCCTCGGCTCCCCTCAGTTCCCCTCAGCTCCCCTCGGCTCCCCTCTGCTCCCCTCGGCTCCCCTCAGCTCCCCTCGGCTCCCCTCAGCTCCCCTCGGCTCCCCTCGGCTCCCCTCGGCTCCCCTCGGCTCCCCTCGGCTCCCCTCGGCTCCCCTCGGCTCCCCTCGGCTCCCCTCAGCTCCCCTCAGCTCCCCTCAGCTCCCCTCAGCTCCCCTCGGCTCCCCTCGGCTCCCCTCCGCTCCCCTCAGCTCCCCTCGGCTCCCCTCGGCTCCCCTCAGCTCCCCTCGGCTCCCCTCGGCTCCCCTCAGCTCCCCTCCGCTCCCCTCAGCTCCCCTCGGCTCCCCTCAGCTCCCCTCGGCTCTCCTCGGCTCCCCTCGGCTCCCCTCTCACCCACAACAAAACAAAGCAGTACAATACATTTTTTGTTTCTTTGCAAGCGTTACAATGTGTGATTTACATTTTATAAACTGTTGTTAAGTACAAAAAAAGTCACTAACATGCCTGAGCATTTCGGTCAGACTCATCCTAATGCTTACTGACCACTTAAAGCTAGACATAGTAAGTAAGTAAGTTTATTCAGGTATACACAAATATAGTTACATAGAATTATCATACATAGCAGCATATCTGTAGAGAACCTGGGATAACCCAAAAAAAATCAGACAGAGTGACTTATTTCCATTGGGGTCCTTTTATCTTATTATTATAATATAAAGGTTATAATATCTTATTATTATTCTATAACGAAGATAACATCTTATTATTATACTATAATTAAGATAACATCTAATTATCATACTAAAAAGACTATCTACTACACGAGGGTCATTAAGACTATCTACAATACGAGGGTCATTACTAGGAATAAGGTAAAATTACACGTGTGTTAGCTAAAAAATAAAAAATCTTTCCCCTCCCTTTCTGTAGCTACATTCCTCAGGCACCTTTTGACACTCTTCTTGAACTGGTTCATGCTATGACTGGCTTTGACATGTGCAGGCAGTCTGTTCCATTCCGTTATTGCTGTACAATAAAAGGTGTGTGAAGCCTGGCCACTGACTGTGGGTACTACAAAGTTGTGCTCTCTCCCCCTAGTACTATGATTGCTTTGGTTCCCAACCTTGAAAAAAATGGCAGCAAGATATTCTGGACACTGTTTGTGAGCAATTTTATAAACATGATTTAGCTTCTATTGTTTTACTCTGTCTTCAACATTCAGCATACCTAACTGCTGTAATTCATTCTGGCCTACATGCTCACTTGGTCCCAGCCCCAGGATGAATCTTACTATTTTGTTCTGGGTGATTTGCAGTCTATCTTTCAGTTTTTTTTTGTCAAGGCAGAGTACCATGAAGAGCAAGCGTAATCCATATGGCATTGTATAAGGGCTAGACATAGGGTCCTGCGAGCCTCAGTAGGTAGATACTGTGCTTGTCTATAGAGGAACTTCAGTCTGGCATTCGCTTTCTTTACTACACTGTTCCCTATCAATTCTCCTGACATGCATGGGTCAAAGGGGATTCTCGGATATTTTACTGAGGAAACCAAAGTGATGGGCTCCCCATTACACTGGACATTAAAATTATTCACCCTTCTCAGTTTATGTTTCGTGTCAAAGAGAATGGCTTCAATTTTCCCGAGGTGTAATGATAGTTTGTTGTCTACTAACCATTTGCTGCAGGACTCCAGTTCCAGTGTTAATGCATTAGCTATATCTTGTGGGTCTTTACCTGACATTAACAGAGCTCTGTCATCTGCATACAGTAGGAGTTTGCACTTGACACTGATAGGCATGTCATTAACATAGCATAAGAATAATAAGGGACCCAAAATACTCCCTTGGGGAACTCCACATGCTATCGGCAGGAGTTCTGATTCCGTTTTGCTGATTTTGACAATTTGTCACCTGTTGCTAAGGTAGGCTTAAACCAGTCTACAGAACTTATACTAATAGCTTGAAGTTTCTTACATAATATATTGTGGTTGGCAGTATCGAAGGCCTTTTGAAGGTCTAAGGTTAAGAGTAAGATCTTCTAAAGCCCGATTGATAGCTATGGAGAATGTTGTTGTCATTAAGGTACTTAACTACTTGACAGTACACCGCTCTCTCTAGAATTTTGGATATTATACTGAGTATACTAACAAGCCTATAGTTGCTTACATCTGACCTACTATTTTTCTTAAAGACAGGAGTAACTCTGGCCTTCTTGAACCCCTCCGGTACGGTATTAGTGGTGATGGACAGATTTATTATGTGAGCAATAGGGATTGACAGTTCAGAAGCACCATCTTTTAGGAACTTAGACGGGATGTTATCCGGGCCAGTGCTCTTAGTTGGGTTTAATCTGCTTAGTTCTTTTTGAATAGTCATGAGATACACATACTAGTTGACAACTGTTTGGGGTTACCCCTTTATTGGTATAGTATGTTTGAAACTTATCAGAGTCTGTGTTAAAGGTATTTGATGCAGCTGGTAGTTTACTTACTAGTGTTGATGCAACAGATGTGTAGTAGGAATTAAAACAATTTGCCACCTTAGATGTTTCGTGGCATACCTCATTATCGATAGTGAGTACTATGTTAGAACTATCTACTGGTTTATGGCTATACCCCAACTGTTTTAGTTGTTGCCAGAGCTTTCCTGAGTAATGCTTATACTCTTCAATTTTTGAGAAGTAGTGCTTTGCCTTTGCCCCTTTTATAAGTCTCTGCACTCTGTTCCTCACCCTTTGGAATTCATTTAGTGCTGCAATATCCTGTCTGTTTGTTTTAAATCTTTTTAGCAGCTGGTCTCTGAATTTCATATTATCTAATATCTCAGTAGTCATCCAGGGTTCAGTTCTTCGTTTAATCCTAACCTCTTTAACTGGTGCAATATTATCAAGGATGGTAGTGAACATAGTTTTGAATTTTTCCCAGGCATCATTTACGTCCGAGCAACTTGTTATCTCTGACCAGTCACAATTGTGTAGCCTATTTACCAGTGTTTCTTTACTGTAGTTTCTAGTTGACCTCATTTTCATTGTCCTGTGTAGGCCTATCCTATCCCTAGTGATTTTCCTGGTGCAGTAAATGATGAAATGATCACTAAGACCTGTGGTAATGACGCCTGACTGACTAATGTTCTCAGAGCGGTTACAAAGTATGTGGTCAATTATGGTGGCTGAGAACTGTGTGATCCGGGTTGGTGTATTAATTAGTTGAGTTTAACTATTTAAACCTAGAATTTGCTTATACCTTTTGCATAGCCCGTTATTTTGCTGCTGAAAACAGATATTGAAGTCGCCCAGTATTATTGTCTCGCAATTGTTTTCAAGTCCGGACAATACTCTGGAAAAGTCTTCTAAGAACTGGTCCTGGGTGGGAGGGCGGTAACTAGTTCCTATTAAGATGGGTTTAGTCTTGGGAAGCAGCACTTCAAACCATAGAATCTCCAGTTTATTGTTGTTTAAATCAGGTTTTGGGTTGTAAGCTAAGTCATTTCTTATGTAGGCACATACTCCACCACCCTTTCTGTTCCTATCTAAGCGTTTTATATTGTAACCTTCTATTTTGACCTCGTCGTCAGTCACAGTATCATCCAATCAGGATTCAGAGATGGTTGTAAATGCCGCTTTAGTTCTGTTAGCTAGAATCCTAATCTCTGTCAATTTTGGAAAAAGTGATCTTGCGTTGACATGAATAAAGTGAAGGCCTGTTTTCATAAAACAATTACAATCATCAATATATGGCAATGGGTAATTTGTATTAAAATTAGGTAAATCAATGTCATCACTGCTAAAGGGTAACTGTGCCAAAGTGCACTTGTTACACACAAAGTGAATTCTGGCACCGTTGCTATAATTGTACATATATCAATCATGCACCCACACCTTACACATTTAACATAGGGTGTCTTTTCTGTTCTTCTTGTGTAGTTTAGTGCAGTGTATGCACCTGTTTGGTGTTTGAGATATGTAAAGTAAAAGGACACAAGTGCAACTAATGTGACATTTATTGTGGCAACGTTTCGCTCTCCAGGAGCTTTATCAATGGCTTGATAAAGCTCCTGGAGAGTGAAACGTTGTCACAATAAATGTCACATTAGTTGCACTTGTGTCCTTTTACTTTACATATTGTCGGTAATTCTACCAACATTATTACAAAGTGTTTGAGATAATAAGAATAGCTGTATTGTCTCACATTGACCTATATATGTATTACATATGGTACAATATAGGTTGTAGATGAGTGGTATACAATACCGAGAAGATTAAAATTAGACACATGTGCAACATCTGAGTATCTTTAATGTAGACGTTTCGCCCTCCAGATTCTTCACGACTACGGTGGTCTTCACACCAACTCCAAGACTGAGGGACTAATTACCTTACCTTTTGTATATAGTTCTATTGTCTTCAAATTATGTCCTAGAATCTGTATTGATACAGCCACTGGATGGCGAAGCGTCTACGATAAAGGTACCTAAATATTGCATATGTGTCTAATTGTTTTAAAATGTAGGTTACCTTATTACTAGAGTGCGGTAGTTAAAAATTTTATAAGATTCATAGTAGCGAGGTAGCAAAAAACAAATAACAGAATTACAATTAGCGCAATTTACTATGGTACAACAGTGACGTCCATCGAAGACACTACAAGATTCCAAGTTGGACGTCAACCAAGTCTTTAAATGGGGAGCGGAAAACAATATTAAGATCAGTGAAGAGAAATTTCAGTTATTCCGAAATGGAAAACTTGAGGAAATTAATACTATATCGGAGTACAAAACGAATTTCACCCACACAATGGGGAGAAAAACTAATGTGAAGGACCTGGGAGTGATAATGTCAGAGGATCTCACTTTCAAAGATCACAACAATGTATCTACCTCATTTGCTAGAAAACTGATAGGATGGATAATGAGAAGCTTCAAAACTAGGGAAGCCAAGCCCATGAGATTCTCTTCAAATCGCTTGTTCTCTCTAGGATGGAATATTGCTGTACACTAACAGTCCCTTTCAAGGCAGGCGATAATGCTGACCTGGAGAATATAGATAACCTTCACGGCACACATAAGTACGATAAAGTACCTAAATTACTGGGAAGAGTTGAAGTCCCTTGACTAGTATTCCCTGGAATGCAGGCGAGAAAGATACATAATAATATACACTTGGAAAATCCTAAAGGGATTAGTACCAAATTTACACACGAAAATCACTCCCTGCGAAAGCAACATTCCCCCAATGAAAAGCAGTGGCTCCACGAGTACGTTAAAAGACAACACAATAAGCATCAGCGGCCCAAGACTGCTCAACTGCCTCCCAGAATACATAAGGGGGATTACCAATAGACCCCTGGCTGTCTTCAAGAAGGCGCTGGATAGGCACCTAGTCAGTACCTGACCACTCGGGCTGTGGTTCGTACGTCGGTTTGCGTGCAGCCAGCAGTAACAGCCTGATTGATCAGGCCCTGAACCATCGCGAGGCCTGGTTACAGACCGGGCCGCGGGGGCGTTAACCCCCGAAACTCTCTCCAGGTATACTCCAGGTAGTACAATTTTATACATGTATTAATGTTTTAAATTGGCCAAGCAGTTCAAAATATTTTGCGATTTTTTTTGAGTCGTTTCCAACTGGTAGAATGATTTAAAATATTGTTTATATGGTTAATTTTTGGAGATGATTTTTTAAGTATAGCCTTAAAATGATTGGCAGACAGGGGACCTTTTGCTGGTTCAGGAAATGAACTCCAAATCTTAGGGCCCTTTATGTACATTTCATTTTTGCAATGCCCTGTGTTGTACCTGTGTGTTCTGTTGCAGCTATCAAGGAGAAGTTTGAGAAGGGGGTTTATATTGGAGTTTAATGTTCTATGTTTAGAGTAGGCACAATAATATGAATGCATATTTTTAATATTAAGTCAGTTTAAATTCTTGAGAGGTGTGGGATGTGTTGTCTGGCGCAGGAACTGGTGATCATCCGCATAGCAGCTTTTTGTTGAATTATTAGTGGTTTAAGGTTATTGGTGGTGGTAGATCCTCAAGCACAAATACCATAGGTGATGTAAAGGTAGATTAGAAAGTTGTACAGTGTCAGTAGTGCCGTTTGGGGTACATAGTGCCGTATCCTGGAGAGGATGCCTAGTGATGTGGATACTCTCTGGGCTATATGCTGGATTTGGGTTTGATATTGAAGTCGAGGTGAAGACCTAAAAATGAGGGAACTATTTATCAATATGTTAAGTTGAATATTTAAAGCTGTTTCCAAACAGCATGAACTAAGTTTTGTCTATATTATAGAGTCTGAGTTTGTTGGTTGTCATCCACGTAAATATTTTAAGTAGTTCGTCGTTAACAGCGTCACTAAGCAGAGTCGGGTTTGAGCAAAAGAATACATAAGTAATGTCATCTGCGAACAGAACTGGTTTAAGGAATCGAGATACGTTGGGAAAGTCATTGATGTAAATAAGAAAAAGTAGCGGGCCACGAACACTACCTTGTGGCACTCCAACAACTACAGGCTGAGTAGCCGAGGTAACGCCATTTGTGTAGACATACTGGTGTCTGTTGTTAAGATAAGATTTTAGGTATTCCAGGGAATGTCCTCTGACCCCGTAATGTTCTAGTTTAAGGTGCAAGAGACGGTGGTCCACTATATCGAATGCTTTCCGTAGGTTTATGAAGAGCTCCTGAGGATTTTCATTTTTTCCCAGTGCTGCATATAACAGTTTGAGCATTTATATAATTGCATCATTCGGGCTGTTTTTCGGCCTAAACCCAGATTGGCAGAGGGTCAAGTATATTGTGAGATATTAGGTAGGAGTAAACTCGATTGTGTATTTTTTTCCCGAAGATTTTAGATAGCAAAGGCTAATTACTATAGATTATCACTAAACATATAAGGATCTGTGTGAGTTAATATGTAGACTGCTCCAACTGTAATAGTTTTTTTCTTTTTGAGTTTTTTGGAATGAGAATTTTCGTCCCTGGTGCAAATATATATATTACATTCTAGTTGATCATAGTAGACAGCAGTTCCACCTCCCTACTGATCATGTCTACAGTTATGTATGGCTGTGTAAACAGGTAAGGCAAAAATGTAAGTCATGTTTGAACCAGGTTTCAGTGAGAACAATGAAAGACGTATTAACATTTAGGGAATTAAGCAGTGCAACGGGGCCATCGTAGTGTTTTCTTCGCAATTACTCAAACCCACACTTTTTGCAGATGACACTACATACGTCTTCTCTCACCCGAGCCCAGTCACGCTAGCCAATACTGTAAACACCGAATTACAGAAAATATCTACCTGGATGAGGACTAACAAACTTACACTAAACATTGACAAAACCTACTTCATTCAGTTTGGTAACAGAGCTACAGATGTACCTCTTAACATAACGATAAACAGATCACCTATCACAAAGCTAACAGAGGGAAAATTCTTAGGAATCCACCTTGATAATAGACTCAAATTTCATACACATATACAACAAATTTCTAAGAAAATCTCCAAGACTGTAGGCATACTATCGAAGATATGGTACTATGTTCCACAGTCAGCCCTCCTGGCCCTTTATCACTCTCTTATTTACCCCTATCTCACTTATGGAATTTGTGCATGGGGCTCAACAACAATTAACCATCTCAGACCACTAATTACCCAACAAAAGGCTGCAGTTAGAATGATAACAAATTCTCACTACAGGCAGCACACTCCACCAATATTCAAAACACTAAACCTACTCACCATACAAAACATCCATACTTATTATTGCACTTATTACATACATAGAACACTTAACTCTGATATTAACCCTCCCCTCAAACATCTCCTTGCCAACCTCAACAGAACACATGACCATAATACAAGGCACAGATCACTCTTTGATGTTCCTCGTGTCCATCTCACGCTATGCAAAAACTCAATGCACATAAAAGGCCCTAAAATCTGGAATTCATTACCTGTAAATATAAAAGAAACACTACCTGTTTATAAATTCAAGTCTCTTCTCAAAGTTCACTTACTCACTCAAAACCAAATAAATACTGAATAACTGAACCATATAAATTGTATATCCTAAATGTTTCTCACAATTATATCACACAAATGTTAAACCTAACTTTGTTAATTTTTTTAAATACACTACCTAACAGAATACTCCATTCTACTGAATGTACAGCAATGCATGCAAGCATAGGACCTGTCTTTGTAATACTCATTTGTATTTTATAGTTATCTGTTTACAATAATGTCTTATCACTGATTTCATCATTGCTTAGTTAATCTTAAGTTAATTTTAAGCCAGCCCGTAATGCTATGCATATAAGTGGCTTTGGCATGCTGCTCTTACCTGTATTTTTTGTACCTCTGTATGTATGCTTAAATTACTAAATAAATAAATAAATAAATAAATAAATAAAAGTGATCTAAAATTATAATTGAATACTGCTATGTTGATGATGGCGCTGAGAACAGTTTCAGCCTGACTAGCAGTGTAATAAAGACATTTATTATCAGGATTGTTTATGGTATTTAACAAGATATTAATATCTGGATCGATATTTGCATTCATAATGTAATGAAGCAAATCAGCCCCTCGTGCATTACTTATGTAAGGTGTGATAAATATTTGCTGTGGAAATTTCATGACTGTCCTCGCTGTGTATTTCTTGTCTATAACCATACCTATTTACTATGTGTATGGTTCTGTAACTAAGATGAAGGAAATTAATGCAGTTTAATTAAAATATTAGATAGGTAATGTCATCTACCATCATATTGTACTGAAATTTAATGAAGGACAAGGCAAGTGTTTGGGAAAGTACTATTAATTATTATTATTATTATTATTATTATTATTATTATTATTATTATTATTATTACTATTATTATTATTACTGTAGTATCTGTAAATGAGTTTAAAATATCCTAAGTACTGTAAAAGCTGTGAATTAATTCAATAAATGTATTTGAATTGTGACCATCTTCGCATGTCGATTTTCTATTATTGGTGGTTCCAGTATTTTTTTTTCATTAGAATTTTTGGTTATTTGTAATATAGTATATAAAGTTCATTCTTTTTAATCTGATTATTTTTTTTAGTATTAGTAGTCAGTGTAATAATTAGTCTGAGTAGAAATAAGGTTTGTAGAGGTGAGTTGACCTCCTGTTGTAGGAGTGTTGTGAAGAGCTTGCATACACGAGTGAGAGTTCTGTTCAAACAATGGAGGGAAACTCGAGAAGAACTTTGTAAACTAGCCTCCACTCCCGTCTCTTTTGTCGGTTTAGACAGTTTTTTTTTCTTTGGCTGTTCATGTACACTTATCTGCTGCTAACAAGTGAGTTCATACCCTGTGTTAAGAGTACAAACTCTGGTGTTGTAGCCACTGGGGGGAGACGGCCTCCATCCAGCATTTCTCATACTACCCTAGAAAGGGCTATTAAACCATACCACGGACGGAGATAGAACCCGCGATCAGAGAGCCTCAAAACTCTGAGGGGACTTGAGCTAGAGTTCGTCCCGGCCACGCTAGCTGGAGATTCGTCCGTAAAATCTTGCATTTGTGGTCACAGTGATGCCTGTGCTAACCTTCCTATGGTGTAGAAATATACCTAGTTGGATGAATCTTATTGTGGCTAGCTGGTCTAGTGGCTAACGCGACGGGCTGGAGTTTAGAGACTCTCTGACCGCGGGTTCTATCCCCGTCCGTGGTATGGTTTGTTTGCAATCGTGTCATTACGATTTCGTGAGTCATGTTAAGGGCTATTAACTGTGTATGCCTTACAACTTGCTTTATTATCATAGCTTAAATGATACTGTATATGGTATGATTAGGGTAAATTGCAAGAATAGTGATAATTTAAGGCATAAATGTGGTTAAGTATGACCCGTGTAACTAAGCCAGAAAAACATTCTTATAGGGTTTAGCAGCAACCAGGCTAACCCCAAGAGATGCCTACAAAATTATAGAAGTGCATGGATGGCTGAAGAGATACTGAGGAAAGGAGATAGTTATCTAGAGACCTTGAAAACTCTTGCCCTGGAGGATCAGTCTTGGCTTACATTCTGGGATTAAGAAAGATCTCAGTAGCAGCCCGAAGAAGGAATGTATCAAACATTTAAAACAAGTTAGGTAACCTCAGACAGCATGGTAAAGCCATGGAGTTCCTTGGGAACTGTGGGGAGGTATTCCTAGTATCAGTCAGCCGGTTATACTATAATGTTAGGTATTTGCTGCTAGTATTTATTTTTTCTCCTTTGGTGCTAACAAATTCAGATTCCTTTGTAATGTGTTTATTAAATTGTAAGTTGTTTTATCTGAGTATGTTTTACTTCCCTCTTTGAGTCATGTATATAAGGTCCATTTGTCTTCAGAGGTTAAATTGAGTAACATAGTGATGATATTTTTCTGGGAGAGTCAAGCCCCTGATAAGGTGCCTGCTGCTCAATTTTCAGGCCAAGGTACCCTAAGAGCCAGTACTTATCAGGACCCCTATCTTGTTATAACTATCCTGTATTATTTCTCACTGGGTTTTATCCTGCTCTAACCCAACCTCTGTAGTTTCCTTCCTTCTATGTCTATGGCTACTTTTATCTCTTCC
>NW_027199571.1:7500-30649 GCF_038502225.1 Cherax quadricarinatus | reverse complement strand
TTTTTTTTTTTTTATTTTTATAGTATTTGACATGCTGTTGGAGTGTCACCATCCAATCTTTAACCACTACACACTATACTTTATTTCATCTGTATCCTGGCTTCTCGCCCACACACCTGTATGGCCCATACAGGTTTAGCGCACTTTTTATCATAGTAATAATGATGATTGTGATAATAATAATAATAATAATAATAATAATAATAATAATAATAATAATAATAATAATAATAAATCTTCATCTACACAGTATTTTCACAAAATGTCTCCTCTACTTTGTCTCTGCTAATCTCTTATTTTTTTTCCCTTCTGCAACACTTTTCTCTTCTTTCCCTTCCTCTTGCTCTTCCTCTCTTCTCTCATCCCTCCCCACGGGTTGTCTCCATATATATGCTTCTTCCACTCCCTCTTCCTCTTTCCTGCCTCCCTCTCCTCCACAAACTTTCCTCTTTCCCGCAACTCTCAATCTTTTTTCACCACCACCACCACCACCACCACCACCACCACCACCACCACCACCACCACCTCCATCACCACCACCTCAACCACCATCACCACAACCACCACCACCACCACCACCTCCATCACCACCACCACCACCTCCATCACCACCACCTCAACCACCACCACCACCTCCACCTCTATTGCCATCATTACTACCACCATTACCACCACCATTACCACCACCATTACCACCACTATCACCACCACCATTACCACCACCATCACCCCACCATTACCACCACCATCACCAGTACCACCACCACCATCACCAATACCACCGCCACCTCCATCACCCTCACCATTACCATCATTACCATCACCATCACCACCATCCATCTCCTCCCACCTGCTGAAAAATAAGAGATTATAGCGATGAAATCTTGTATTGGCACAACGTTTCACCCACAAAAGGGCGAAGTGTTGTACTAGTGTGTTTGTCTACATTTGCAAGCGTTACTCCTCTCTTTGCACGTCTCTTTACGCTGTACCTCTCTCACTCCCTATCTCCCTTTCATTCCCCTCTTACCTCACCCTCACTCCTACTTTTCCTCACTTTTTTCTACCTCCCCTCACTCTCCTACCTCTCCTCAGTCTCCTACCTCTCCTCACTCTCCTACCTCCCCTCACTCTCCTACCTCTCCTCACTCTCCTACCTCCCCTCACTCTCCTACCTCTCCTCACTCTCCTACCTCTCCTCACTCTCCTACCTCCCCTCACTCTCCTACCTCCCCTCACTCTCCTACCTCCCCTCCTTCTCCTAAATTCCCCTCAAATCTCCCCTCAAGCGTGACAATAGTTAACTCTGCCACAGTTCACACCACCAACCAAACACATATAGATTTTTCCTTGACTGTTGAGACTTAACCCACCGAGTCTCTGTAACTTATGCTCAGGTTCGAACCCCCTGTCACTGAGTGTGAAACGGAAGTCTTTTAAACGTTTTGCACTCTGGGAGGATTGTTGATCTTGTCTCCTGAACACTGAAGACTTATCTGGAGGCGGTTTCAGTGATCAACGCCCCCGTGGCCCGGTCCGTAATATGCCTCGTGGAGTATCAGGGCCTGATTAACCAGGCTGGTACTACTGGCCGCACGTAAACCGATGTAGGAACCATATCCCGGCTGATCAGGTATTGAGCAATCAGTCGTCTACATTCCTTCAGATTAAGCTAAATACACATGGGTTCAGAGCTTCACCTAAGGTGTTAGGTAAAGAACAATAACTAAGGTGGGAGATAAAGAATAAGGCGTCAAGTAAGGAAGACTCAGTTTGTAAATAAAGAATAAGGTAAATAAAGAAGAATATAAGAAAGTAGCAGCTGTAATAATTTACAGACACCCTATCTATCAATCTATTTTTAAAGGAAGTTTTTCTAAATCTTGCGGCTTGATAATAATTCAAGACGGATCGAAACGTTCTCCAAACGTTTCTTCTCCAGCGTGTGGGTTACTTATAAAGAAATAAATTATGAATCAACATCACAGCTCAGTTGTGTGTGTTGGTCTTCCAGGTGAGCTGTGAAGAACGTCCAGTAAATGAAGTGAAAATATTGGTAGAGCATCGTACTGACGACGGTAGTAAAGAAGAGAGTCAGGTATAGAGGAAACGTTTATTGTAACAACCTTTCGATATGTGTAAAGCTTTACCAAGTCATGACTTGATAAAGCTTTACAAAGCGCAAAGCGTATGTGAATCAAACACAATATGCGATTCATTGTATTATATTTTTTTTTCGAGAACGCTTTTTATCTCCCATAGAGATGGGTACAATGAGTACATTATACACTTGTCGGTATATAATACCACTGAGAAAAAATGCCACAATAAATGCTTCCTATGAGCACGTGTATTGTATATAGCATTTCAACTGAGTACAAATAGGAAGTGAGTTCGTCTTGCGTTCAGTAAACGGAGGATCAAGCCTCCACCACTCCTTAATTTGAATGACCAACATGAGTTTAACTCTTAACGTGACTAATAATAACAATAATAAAGTAAACGATATGTGTCCTTTAAAATCCTAGCAAAGGTATCAGTATCTCACCTTAGGATACAACAGTGAGGACTGATCAGTTGTTTGCTCGTCTGGGTGCGGGACGCATGTCATAAGACCCGTGTCAGGAGACACTGACTTGATTCTTCATGAACATACCGTCACTTTTTTGGTTTAAGCAATGAATAGAACTTTAAAAATTGTAAACAAAAAATTGTAAACAAGAGAATTACAGATGTTTAGTGTAGAAACAAGTAACATACCATAATCTGAGTAGGTGGTACGGTAGTGATAATAGTAAAATTACCGACAACGTTAGGAAAAAGGACACAGGCGCAGTTGAAGTGACATTTTGTGACAACGTTTCGCTCTCCAGGAGCTTTGTCAAGCCAAAAAACAAATGCCACAACCAAAATGTCACATTAATTACACCTGTGTCCTTGTACCTAATAGGTGATTTGCTTTTGTAAACGTTATGCTTATACGTTTATCCACTCTATCATACTCGGTGACTTAATAACTCCAGCGGTTATGTGTTGCCTGGTCCTTATAGTGATGAAATTGTGTGTATGTGTGTGTGTGTGTGCGTGTGTGTGTGTGTGTGTGTGTGTGTGTGTGTGTGTGTGTTCTCACCTAGTTGTACTCACCTAGTTGTGGTTGCAGGGGTCGAGTCACAGCTCCTGGCAACGCCTCTTCACTGTCCGTTACTTGGTCACTCGATCATTGTGTGTGTGTGTGTGTGTGTACTCACCTAGTTGTACTCACCTAGTTGAGGTTGCGGGGGTCGAGTCCGAGCTCCTGGCCCCGCCTCTTCACTGATCGCTACTAGGTCACTCTCCCTGAGCCGTGAGCTTTATCATACCTCTGCTTAAAGCTATGTATGGATCCTGCCTCCACTACATCGCTTCCCAAACTATTCCACTTACTGACTACTCTGTGGCTGAAGAAATACTTCCTAACATCCCTGTGATTCATCTGTGTCTTTAGCTTCCAACTGTGTCCCCTTGTTACTGTGTCCAATCTCTGGAACATCCTGTCTTTGTCCACCTTGTCAATTCCTCTCAGTATTTTGTATGTTGTTATCATGTCCCCCCTATCTCTCCTGTCCTCCAGTGTCGTCAGGTTGATTTCCCTTAACCTCTCCTCGTAGGACATACCTCTTAGCTCTGGGACTAGTCTTGTTGCAAACCTTTGCACTTTCTCTAGTTTCTTTACGTGCTTGGCTAGGTGTGGGTTCCAAACTGGTGCCGCATACTCCAATATGGGCCTAACGTATACGGTGTACAGGGTCCTGAACGATTCCTTATTAAGATGTCGGAATGCTGTTCTGAGGTTTGCTAGGCGCCCATATGCTGCAGCAGTTATTTGGTTGATGTGCGCTTCAGGAGATGTGCCTGGTGTTATACTCACCCCAAGATCTTTTTCCTTGAGTGAGGTTTGTAGTCTCTGACCCCCTAGACTGTACTCCGTCTGCGGCCTTCTTTGCCCTTCCCCAATCTTCATGACTTTGCACTTGGTGGGATTGAACTCCAGGAGCCAATTGCTGGACCAGTTCTGCAGCCTGTCCAGATCCCTTTGTAGTTCTGCCTGGTCTTCGATCGAGTGTATTCTTCTCATCAACTTCACGTCATCTGCAAACAGGGACACCTCAGAGTCTATTCCTTCCGTCATGTCGTTCACAAATACCAGAAACAGCACTGGTCCTAGGACTGACCCCTGCGGGACCCCGCTGGTCACAGGTGCCCACTCTGACACCTCGCCACGTACCATGACTCGCTGCTGTCTTCCTGACAAGTATTCCCTGATCCATTGTAGTGCCTTCCCTGTTATCCCTGCTTGGTCCTCCAGTTTTTGCACCAATCTCTTGTGTGGAACTGTGTCAAACGCCTTCTTGCAGTCCAAGAAAATGTGTGTGTGTGTGTGTGTGTGTGTGTGTGTGTGTGTGTGTGTGTGTGTGTGTGTGTGTGTGTGTGTGTGTATGTGTGTGTGTGTGTGTGTGTGTGTGTGTGTGTGTGTGTGTGTGTGTGTGTGTGTGTGTGTGTGCGTGTGTGTGTGTGTGTGTGTGTGTGTTTTCTCACCTAGTTGTACTCACCTAGTTGTGGTTGCAGGGGTCGATTCACAGCTCCTGGTAACGCCTCTTCACTGTCCGTTACTTGGTCACTCGATCACTGTGTGTGTGTGTGTGTGTGTGTGTGTGTGTGTGTGTGCTTGTGTATACGAACATAAAATCCAGAGTTCTCTATAAAACCTCAAAAATTTAAATAAGAGAGTCAGAAAAGTTGTCCAAAGTTCTCAAGCTTCAGCCTCAACTTAAAGCATTACAAGGGAAGTTTTCTTGTATCTTGCCAGAACCTCAAAGCCTGGTAGATTCTGGTGTCCCTTAGATGAGTTACGCTTAGTACCCCTCAAGTTACACTCTGGTATCCTTGAAGTGAATAAGTTACTCTCTGGTATTCCTTAGGTGAATAACTTACTCTCTGGTGTCCGTCAGATGAGTAAGCTTCTATCTGATATCCCTCAGATGAGTTGGTTACTATCTGATATCCCTCAGATGAGTTGGTTACTATCCGATATCCCTCAGATGAGTTGGTTACTATCTGATATCCCTCAGATGAGTTGGTTACTATCTGATATCCCTCAGATGAGTTGGTTACTATCTGATATCCCTCAGATAAGTTGGTTACTATCCGATATCCCTCAGATGAGTTGGTTACTATCTGATATCCCTCAGATGAGTTGGTTACTATTCGATATCCCTCAGATGAGTTGGTTACTATCTGATATTCCTCAGATGAGTTGGTTACTATGTGATATCCCTCAGATGAGTTGGTTACATAACCCTAGTACTTATAAGTTAAATGATGTAGAACTTAGCCATACAGATTGCGAAAAGGACTTGGGGGTTATGGTGAGCAGCAACCTTAAACCAAGACAGCAATGCCTAAGCGTACGTAATAAGGCAAATAGATTACTGGGATTTATATCAAGAAGTGTAAGCCACAGAAGTCCAGAGGTCATACTGCAGCTTTATACATCATTAGTAAGGCCTCACCTAGATTATGCAGCTCAGTTCTGGTCTCCGTATTACAAAATGGACATAAATTCGTTAGAAAACATTCAGCGTAGGATGTCTAAATTAATACATAGCATTAGAAATCTTCCTTATGAAGAAAGATTGAAGACTCTTAAGTTACATTCACTTGTTAGACGAAGAATGAGGGGAGACCTGATCGAAGTGTATAAGTGGAAGATAGGTATTAATAAAGGGGATATTAATAAGGTCTTGAGGATGTCTCTCCAAGAGAGAACCCACAGTAATGGATTTAAATTAGATAAGTTTAGATTTAGAAAGGACATAGGAAAGTATTGGTTTGGAAATAGGGTAGTTGATGAGTGGAACAGTCTACCTAGTTGGGTTATTGAGGCTGGGACTTTGGGTAGTTTCAAATCTAGGTTGGATAAGTACATGAGTGGGAGGGGTTGGATTTGAGTGGGACTTTCACATCAGAGCTTATTTCTTGGGTGGCATTGAAAATTGGGTTGGGCCAATTTTTTCTTAGTGGGATAAATTGTAAAGGACCTGCCTAGTATGGGCCAGCAGGCCTCCTGCAGTGTTCCTCCTTTCTTATGTTCTTATAACCCTCTGATGAGTTGGTTACTATCTGACATTCGTCAGATGAGTAATCTACTATCAAGTATCGTTCACGTACGTTATTGATTCCATACTGATGAGGAAAAGGCAGCTGGACACATTATTATTATTACCTAAATGTGAGAGAGAGGGCTAAATTCATAGGGGGTCACACAGCGCCTGGAGTAACGGGTGGGTTTCAAGGTTGAGGTTCCACCAACTGAGGGAGTTGAAGCTCTCTGGAGGAAGAAAGAAAACCGGAGAGTGAGTGATACCGACCATTCTTTTTTCTTTAGAGAACCTTCTTGCCTTGCCGGGAAGCTGACTAACCTGTTGAAGCAGGAGACGCCTGTGCAACACTTGGGTAACTTTACTGGCGAACGCTTCGCCAATGAAGATACCCAATGTTTCGTCTGCTCAGCAGGCGAAACATTTCGCATGCTCAGCAGTCTTCTCCACTCGATTAACCTACATATATATATATATATATATATATATATATATATATATATATATATATATATATATATATATATATATATATATATATATATATATATATATATATATATATATATATATATATATATATAATTCCACATGGAATCATTTTAATACAAGTGGATGGCTTTCCACGTCGCCCATAGTAGGTACAACCTACTCGCTAACCTCTAGCCCAGCTCATGAGCATTACATATTACCAGTCCCTGGACCCATTAGGTGCCTCTGTAATCTTTTGACTATCGACCACAGGATGGATATGGGGTGCGTAATAAAGATGTTACACTAAAAGTTCCACTAGTGTTTCCCGTCTACCTATGAGATTCGTTAAAACTAAAGCATTGAACTCCTGCCGCTAGGCTGAGGGACAGATTATTTCATCTGTTGGCTTTTGTATATAATGCTGTACTGTACTGTCACTGTACTGTACTGATAAAGCTATTAATTGAAGTATCACGTCAAGACACGCAGCTGTTGCACTTGTGTCTAATTCATCACCATGTGTGTTTTGTATGTCACTGATATATTGCTACAACTTTTTCAGGTTCCTTTGCTACGATCCCTTTGTTTACGTCTTGTTTTCCTTGCAGTTTATTTTTTTCCTGGGTGCGTGGGAACTCCCAGTGGTCCCAGTCTGAGCGCTCATTTCTGCGTTTCTAAAGAGACTCCACCTTCACCTCAGGCTTACTCTTTCTCGACCATTTCCAGTCCCACTCTGACGCTATTGCTGTGTATAACGATGGCCCCAAATCCTCTGCTGGAGCCGGTATGCTGCAGTATTTCCTGGTCATGTTTTTCAAGGGACACTGCCAAAGGCTGCTAGTATCTTTACCGCAGAGTTATGCACCCATCTGCCAGGCAACATACAGAGGTAAGGTCGCACTTGTACTTTCCTATAAATCACCATCGAAGACGCTAGTCATACGGTGTTGAAAGGCTCCAGATATTCTCTCCTTTCCGTATGTGGTATTTTGCATAATCAGCCACCTACCAGAGATATCTTTTCATAAGTAAAAATATGTAGCTCGTTAGAATCACGAATAACAGACGGAGGATCGAGCCTCCAGTGCTCTTTTGGCTGAATGACCTACATGGATTTAACGTTGAACGTAAAAAAAAATCCGACTTTCACATTGCGACCATGTCTGATTGTGACTAGTCTTTTGTTGTGCCTTCCAGCTCTCAGACATGGCTTCAAACAGCTGACCTTACACCACATTTCTGTCCCTCCTGGATTATTATTAAGTCATAAATGTTACATAATAGTGGGCGGACCGAAACGTAGTCTAAAGATGTATCTCCAATTGACAGGTTAGTTGTGAATCGTTCCACTCATGGCATTGTGAATTGTACTCTTCATTTATTTCAACCATGAATAAAAACTGTTACCTCTTATCACCCCTCTTGATTCTTGCATCCTTCTTGCTCTTGATAGTATCTGCAACAGACATAAAACTCTTCTCAGTGTTGCAAGCAACTGCAGATTCTTTTGAAAGATATATAGCATACTTTCAAGCGGTCTGCTGGCTGCGGTTGCCCCTCTCTCTTCACTATTTCCTAGAACTTACACAACCTTACGAGACCATTTAAACGTGGCCTATTATTATCATTATTATTATTTAAATTATTATTATTATTCATGGAGAAACACTATACCCATAAGAGTGATGCAGTTCGTGGAAAACGAGAGTCGATCAGAGTTGATCTGAGGAAAGAAATGGCAGCTCTCATTCCTCGGATCGAGATCCTTCACTAATATAATGGCACTCCGTCGACGGGATAAAGCTCGTGAAAATTATCGACTGTTTCTTCAACAAATCATTAATTTCAAGAAATCAGTTTCTGGGGTTGTCCCAGTCTCACGGATCCTTCAGTATGGAGGACCGAACCGTCGACCGACAGACACGTCGTCGTCAGCTTCTTTCTTCTATGGGCGGGTTATTTGCGTATCGTTCCAGTCACGGCATTGTGCCTTTTGTGTTATTTAATAGATCACTAGCCTCAAACTACTGCTCATTTAGTGTATGTGTTGATATATGATACCATCCCCATGGTCAGGAGAGGCAAATGCGGTAATATGTAATCTTTAAATATCACGTTTCGCCCACACAGTGAGCTTCATTAAGTCTCATACTCCCAAGTACCTATTTCTGCTAGGTGAAAAGCATCAGCAGTGTAAGGCAATAGCCCAAGTTCTTCACCTGCTCCTGGATACAGTACACAACAGCCAGCTAACATCTAGGTACCTGCTTATTGCTAGGTGAACAGGGAAAATTCGTATAAGGAAACAGTTATCCGACACCCAGGTACCTAGTTACTGTTAGGCGAGAAGGTTACAGCAGTTCGATTACGGACATTACTTCACCTACACTCTGAAGTGAACTTCATTTTCCCTGAAGTGCTAGTCAAATAATGAATAAATTAGCATCACCACTAACTTCATCACCACCACTAGCGTCATCACTACCATCACCACTACCACCACTAGAGTCATCACCACCACCACCACTAGCGTCATCACCACCACCACCACTACCACTACTGTCATCACCACCACTAACGTCACCACTACCACTAGTGTCATCACCACCACAGCCACCACTAGCGTCACCACCACCACCACCACCACCACAACCACCACCGCTGCAACAAACGCGCAACTGCCAACGCAAGAAACGCTACATCGACAACACAACCAGCGGCATTTAAGGAAAAATATAACCGAGGAAGGCATTTTCTCTTCCAGATATAGTCCCGAGCTGGCTCTGGTAATTTCCTGCGCTCTGAGAAACATGTCGAACAAATTCTTAGATGATGTTGGTCACGTCGAGGGAGGCTATGATGGTCAGAACGAGGCAGCATATGTTGGTCAGAACGAGGCAGGATATGTTGGTCAGAACGAGACCCGTATCATATTAAAGGTATATAGTGCTGACAAGTTGAAGTACAAGACACACGAGCAACACATGGGTATCTTCCTTGCCGGTAAAATACCCAAGTGTTTCACATTGGTCTCATTCGTTAACACAACATGAGAGGGCGTGTAAGACAGGACAAGGCGAGCGAGCGAGCGAGAGAGAGAGAGAGAGAGAGAGTGAGATGATATTGTTCAACGTCACTAATGAATTTATTTAAACATTTAACAGATAATTTGGATCTATTTGATTGCAGCTATTGTTCTTTGTGTTAAATTGATGAACTTCGGACACAAAAGGTTGCTAACCACTGGAAAGTGATACGAAGTGAGCCAACGTGGAGAAAGTAAGATAAGATAAGATTTCGTTCGGATTTTTAACCCCGGAGGCTTAGCCACCCAGGATAACCCAAGAAAGTCAGTGCGTCAACGAGGACTGTCTAACTTATTTCCATTGGGGTCCTTAATCTTGTCCTCCAGGATGCGACCCACACCAGTCGACTAACACCCAGGTGCCTATTTGCTGCTAGGTGAACAGGACAACAGGTGTAAGGAAACGTGTCGAAATGTTTCCACCCGCCGGGAATCGAACCCGGGCCTTCCGTGTGTGAAGCGGGAGCTTTAGCCACCAGGCCACCGGGCCAATGGTCAATAGCACAAAGGAGCTAATGTACGATG
This sequence comes from Cherax quadricarinatus, assembly GCF_038502225.1. Taxonomy (NCBI): domain Eukaryota; kingdom Metazoa; phylum Arthropoda; class Malacostraca; order Decapoda; family Parastacidae; genus Cherax; species Cherax quadricarinatus. The sequence goes on along the minus strand of NW_027199571.1, from coordinate 20,428 downwards.
CAGATCAGTGTCACGAACGAACATAAAAGAATAGTGGTACGAACAATATGATATACGAGGATAGTCAGTGGCACGAACGCGCCAACGTACAAGGATGGTCAACGTTACGAACAAGCCAAGATACGATGATAGTCAGTGGAACAAACAAACCGAAGTACGTGGTTGGCCAGGGTTACGAACAAGCCAACATACAAGAATGGTCAGTGGCACGAACGACCTCACATGCAGACAAAACAAGAAAAGACAATATAAATAACTTTGGTTTTAGCCTCATAAAGGTGTCCTAAGAGTGTCATCAAGGGGACGCCATGAATCCGTAAGAATCAGAGAGCGCCTGGGGAATGGACGTCGTACAGTGTAATCAAGGTTGAGGAAGATCAGTGTAGACACCAAATTTTTTTAGACCACCTGCATCAAGGCAACTCCGTCCTTGAATTGGTGTCTTGAAGAGGTCCTTAGTATGAAGCCGAATTTTACATTACATTTCTGGGAGAATCAAAGCCTCCGAGATGAGGATAAATGAAATTCAGAAAAAAAAAAATCGTTAGGTTATTTTCTGAGGCTGTTTGAAAACTTACTGCCCCCCCCCCCCGCAATCCCTATTTATGTCTTTTTAACTATTTCTTTCTGTATGTATTTGTAAAATGTTAATTTAATATCAGCATTGGAAATTTAAATATTTTTTTTTGTCAATTTATTTCAAATTTTCTGTTTACCTAGAAATTTTATAGTCGACTGTTCAAGCTTTTAATTTTTTCAACAAATCAACAGTTTCCCGTTTCTTTTTAGTTTGTTTGAAAAGAGAAATTAAGGTTTTCTTTCCAGATTTATTAATTTATACAGGAGAAGGGGTCAGGAGCCCCTCGCTCCGCAGACACGCATGGTTTACGGAGGAAGAATTCTGTCCCACTTCCTGCTTATATCACTGCTTGTAAATGCGTTAACTGTGAAATTAAACGTTTAGATATTTCCGTACGTTAAATAATGCCGAAAATAGCTAGCTGTTCCTTCGTATCTAGTCCAGCTCAATTTAACCAAACCGAACTTGTTCTAATTTATCCTAACCCAATCTAACCTAATCTAATCTATTGCAGTTTAAGCTAACCTAATCTAACCTAAACTGCGACATATAAAAAAAAACAGAAATTTTCCTTTCTTAAATAATGCAAAGATAACCCTTTCTTTGGATCTAATTAAGTCAAATATAACCTAACACTTTTTAGTCTAACCAAACTTAATAAACTACAACATGTCTGTGAAGTAGGAATTTGTTTTGTCAGTGTCTTACGGACCTAATCAAGAGATAAACAAGACATGTGTTTGTAACCTTTGAGTGTCTTCATTGTGAAGACGTCACCAGCCAGGGGTTTCATCAATCAGATATAGAGAATAAACAATGGAAACGTTGAAGAGGTAATTTGAGGTGATCAGTCCCTCAGCCCTGACAAGGGGGGCGCTCAGTCACTCTGACCTGACCAACCCTAACCTAACCTTACCAATATTATAGTAACCCAACTTAAACCTGGCTGTATATCACCTTACTCTCCCTGAGGCAGTGTGGCAGACCCACTTCAGAATATCATGCGCCACTTTGCGCTGTAATAGTGAACATGTGCACTGCAGCGAATATGTAAATGAGCCAACAAGGTCGAAACTTGCTGATGGAGTTTCCATGTAGGTGTAATAGCTGGTGGTTGTAGAGGCAGCAGAATGAAAATGACCTTAGAGGACGAAGTAGCCACCTCTCTAAACTACAGGCCAGCCACCTCCTGCTCTGGGTGTTTCCCGTAATAATAATAATAATAATAATAATAATAATAATAATATATAATCATTTGCCAAGCTGCGGGAGGCCAGGGTTCGACCCCAAGACACACTGTCCCACCTCAAGAGGCCACACAATGTACATGTTACCTTACCAACTGAGCCATCAATCATGTTTGTAGGATCAGTTGGTAAGGTGACATGTTCCTAGCCTCCCGCAGTTTGGTAAATGATTCAATACCACTTGTTTCGTGGTTTCATTGCTATATTAGACTGCCTGTGGAGGCGAGTATTCAAACAGGAGAAGGCTGAAATTAATCCTTGAGCATACAACTGCCACGAGTGTCCTCGCAACATGAACCATACAAACTATACATGTGAAGAGAAAGTCACAAAACCAAGTAATGAGAGAGTTCTCCAGGAGTTAACACCACTCCTACCCACGGAACCATACATTAAGTGAACAATGCTAGTGACCTGTCTTAAACTAGCAAACATAAAGAAGGAATTCACGAGCCTAAGCAAACAAGCATTCAGGACACTGAATGTTTATTTAAATTAGATACCAACCAGAGAGGAAATTTAAACAGAGGTAAGAGAGCTTTGTATTTTTCAGTGTCAGAAATCTTTTTCATCAGACAGCTGAAGAGCGTATCTGAGACCGAAATATAAAAAATTTCGTTCACATTAGTTTCCATTTTCTGTCTAAGCGGTTTCTCACTTTCATCGACCATATATATATATATATATATATATATATATATATATGTATATATATATATATATATATATATATATATATATATATATATATATATATATATATATATATATATATATATATATATATATATATATATATATATATATATATATATATATATAGAGAGAGAGAGAGAGAGAGAGAGAGAGAGAGAGAGAGAGAGAGAGGCAAACAGGAAATCACAGAGACATAGCAGTCATACTGACAGAGAAGCAGGTATGTATATGTATTTATACGATGCAAATCTAACATTCTTGATGCTCCTAATGTCAACAAAATGACGAAGCCAGAAAGAAAATTTTGAAAGAGAACAAATCTGACTTTGCTTCAGATGTGTTATCATGAGCAGCCTTCCTTCACCTGGCCATACCTGTCATTCACATGATAAGAGTTGATTAACGGCGTGAAAAACATCTGACTTTTACTGACTGAATGCTATGCGGATCAATCATGTCAGTTGCAAAGCTTCGTGTCATTTCCACCGGTTGTTGGCCTGGCTGTCAAATTTCCTTTACGTAATTATCTATTTTGAGCTGTTGGGGGGGGGGGGGGGTTGAGCTCAGGCTGTTGTGTCCAATGATAAAGTTTCAAGAATGATTTATGTTTCAAAATCCTGCGTGAATTTAAATTCTTGTTGTCCTGCTCAATACACGTCGTTGACTAATGGGGTTTCAACGACTACACAAAGGTCATTACCTGTTCACCTTCATTCAAGAAATGGTAATTCCTTAAACAAGGATTGAAGTTGATAAATTAGACACAGGTGCAACATTTGGGTATCTTTACTGAGGAAACGTTTCGCCACACAGTGGCTTTATCAGTCAGTACAAAGAAGAATGGTGAAGAACAGTAGGAGTTTGAGTTAATCAGTCCCTCAGCCTTGAGGGTCTGATCACCTCAAATTCCTACTCAAGGCTGAGGGCGAAACGTTTCCTCAATAAAGATACATGTGTCTAATTTATCAACTTGTCGGTCCTCTGAACCATTTATCTGCAAGGATTAAAGTAACGTCTCATTTTATATACAACGTGTATGATAATACAAGATAAAAATCAACAATAATAACAAAAGACCAATAATAAAATATAATAACATAACGTTAAAATCACCCAAAATAATATACAAGTTGTATTTAACACATGGATAATAAAGATAAAAGGCAATAAGTTCCCTCAACTTGCCAGGGGCAAAAAAGAGCAGACATCTTCAATGTGTGATTGATGACGCGGTCAGCTGGCAACAATGGCCGCCACTACGCTGATAAACACCACCATCCGTAAAGGGGGAAATTACTGATGCTTTTTCTTCTTTTCTTCCACAACTGACCGACCTTAAACCCCCCTCACCGACAAAGCTTCGAATTTGTTCAGAATTATTGTGATATATCTCTTACTGTTTTCTGGTTGTCCAAGGTGTTCTAATGTTACTTTAGAGTGAAGGTTTTCACTCGTGTTTCTGGTACTATGTACCATTCTTTCTTGGGTTTCTTCTTTCCTTCCCCATCTACGGTTTCTCATCCACTAAGTCCGTCTGTTCTCTCTGCGCTCGTGTTTCCATCCTCTCATTTTCAGAACTAGATAATCAGGGAGAAGAGTTACACCCAATGGATCTTCAACGCCTGGAAATGGACGGCAATTAGATGTAATTGCAGAAGGGAGAGGTTATTTCAAATTGTTTTGAACAAGAGGCCGTTACTGGTAAGAAAGCAGTTCTCTTGAAGCCTTCTAACGAAAATTTACTTTTGTTTAAACAAGGATGATAAACTCGTCGTATATCTTTGTTCACACACTCAGCCAAGCATATATTTTTTGTATTAATATACAAATAAGGTTATCCTTAATTTTTCAAGGGGATGACTGATAAGTTAGCAAAACGCTTAGGTCCTGTGGATACTGTCCCAACAAATATGTAGGGGAAACAGGCAGAAATTTTTCATCCCGCCTGAGCGAGCATCGAAATTCAAGCAACAGACGACTTAAGGTACGTCTGTGTCTTAAGGTACGTCTGTTCCTCCACAGAGTCCACGGGACATTTGATGAAAGCTCTATGGCTGGTTATTACATGAATAAAACCCGCGTCAGGACGCATTTCACCTGTTTCCTGACAAACTTTACCTAACCTAAGGTAATTATATTCATCTAAGTTTTGGTATTTTTTTACTCTGAGACATACGAACGTGGTGAGAAGCAAAATAAATCCCCGGGCCCTGCTGAACTTTTTTCAAGGGTTCTTATGGAGTGCAAAATGGAATTTTGTGAAGCATTAATTAACATTTTTAATATATCTCTTCAAACAGGTGTAGTGTCTGATATGTGGAAGATAGCAAATGTAATTCCTATTTTTAAATCAGGGGACAAGTCGTTACCTTCAAATTACCGCCCAATAAGCCTGACCTCAATTGTAGGCAAATTACTAGAGTCAGGGGATGGATTTGAGTGGGACTTGCACATGAGTAAATAGATTTATCAGAGTTTATTAAATAGGTAGCGTTGAAAATGGGTTGGGCAAGTATTCTGTTAGTGGGATGGGTTGTGAAGGACCTGCCTAATATGGGCCAACGGGCCTACTGCAGTGTTCCTCCTTTCTTATGTTCTTATGTTCTTATATACATTTCGAGAAGTTAGGTTAGACCTACTGGTAACAACGTTATTTCATCTACTCTATGAAATCTTAATGACTGTCGAAAAATGTAATCTTAAATTTTTCATTACATCTGACCCCTTTCCTGCACACCAAGACCACCTTGTTACTTTAAAACTATTAATTTCAGTATTTCGGAAGCTTTCATAGATTTTTTTTTTCATTATTTATAGATAATCTGATTTCTCACCGGTGTCGCTGGATTAGTTACTCATCCGAATTACTGTGCTAATCGTGAGAAATGTGAAAACACTTTTTAAGTGAGAATGAAAAATATTGAATCTCTGAGAGTGTTTTGACATTCAAATTCTAGAAAGATATCCTTCAAAATTCTATTAGCATAGCCTTCAAATTTTGGCAAATATCGAGTTAAATTTCTCTATGAATGTTGATGTTCAAAATCTGCAAAGATTTCGAACTTACGTCACATCACTGCAAAGATTTTGATGCCCTTCAAAATCTGGAAGGATATTAAAATATCTGATTAGCCAACAAGAAATAAGAAATTTGGAAGGACAACATAATTCATGTTGCTATAATCACGTAGGTTACTCGTGTGAAAGGACTCTCCATACTTTTGAGAGGCTCTTGATCCAAGAAAATAAAGCTATCCTCCTCTTTGGGTCAAAGCTGATTACCTCCCATTTCCCGGGCGCTTTCACGACCCTGATTAGTTTAGCGCTTCCCCATAAGCACAATAATAATATTGTACGAATCTGGCATGATAGACCAATGTTGTGCTGGGGTGAGAGGACTGAAACGAGCTACCGCAGGCAACCAATATCATGTTATTTCATTCTTGAGGAGGTGATGGGCCGTTCACTGCCTGCATAGCTGCGTAAACCACCTCGTTCCTCCACAGTTATATCACATTCCTTCTTCCTTCAGCTGATTTCACGGTATACGAGCAATATTCTGCATGAGACAATCTCTCCCTTGGATGCAAATGGCGTACTGCTGACGATAGTGAGGAAAAGACACCTTCCAGAAAAAAAATTATTGGGACAACGCTTCGCTCTGTTTATATTGATTAGTTTATTGGGTTTAAAACCTATTGACTATAAGAGGATTCTTAAGGCTGCATGGCACTTGTGTACCACCAATGACACTGGCCTGGACTCACTCGCCATAGTTTCAAACTCTACCCGCTCCGTGGTTAGTCAGTGACAGTCATCCCTAAAATAAGCAAACAAATAAACTCTGTGTGTTTATACACTGAGAGACTGCACACAACCGGTGTGTACACCCTCTCCCTCTTTAGAACGTCATTTAATCACGGTAAAACTCTACACAGAATCAAACGTTGCCATTAAAAGTTCTTACGTTACAAGGCGTTCAGATCCTTAGCTTTAATCAAGGCAGCGGAACTGATTATCATACGTTACAAGATGGTCAGGCTCTTAGTTTGATCAAGGCTGAGGAACTGATTACCTTACGTTACACGGTGTTCAGACATAAGAACATAAGAACATAAGAACATAAGAACATAAGAACGAAGGAACACTGCAGAAGGCCTACTGGCCCATGCGAGGCAGGTCCAAGTCCCTACCGGCTTAAGCCAATGCACCCAACCTAGTCAGGTCAGGTCACATTGACTTAAGGGAGGAACACGGCAACCGACCTGTTAGCACAAGCTATCAGGTCCAACTCACACCCACCCACATCTACTCATGTATTTATCCAACCTATTTTTAAAGCTACACAACGTTCTGGCCTCTATAACTGTACTTGGGAGTTTGTTCCACTCATCCACAACTCTATTACCAAACCAGTACTTTCCTATATCCCTCCTGAATCTGAATTTTTCCAACTTAAAACCATTGCTGCGAGTCCTGTCTAGGCTAGATATTTTCAGCACACTATTTACATCCCCTTTATTTATTCCTGTCTTCCACTTATAAACCTCAATCATATCCCCCCTAATTCTACGTCTTTCTAGAGAGTGCAGTTTCAGGGCCCTTAGTCTATCCTCATAGGGAAGGTTTCTGATACATGGGATCATCTTTGTCATCCTCCTTTGTACATTTTCCAGAGAATTTATATCCATTCTGTAATACGGTGACCAAAACTGTGCAGCATAATCTAAATGAGGCCTAACCAAGGATGTATAGAGTTGAAGAACAACCTGAGGACTCCTATTATTTATGCTTCTTGATATGAAGCCAAGGATTCTATTAGCTTTATTGCGAACACTTATGCACTGTTGTCTTGGTTTCAGATTACTGCTAACCAGAACTCCTAAATCTTTTTCGCAATCCGTAATATTAAGATCTACATTATTTAGTTTATATGTGGCATGGTTATTGTCCTGTCCAACATTTAGAACTTTGCATTTGTCTATATTAAACTGCATCTGCCACTTCTCCGACCACTGCATCAGTCTATTCAAATCTTCCTGGAGTGCTCGAATGTCCTCGTCAGAATGAATTCGACGGCCTATTTTGGTGTCATCGGCAAACTTGCCGATGTCGCTCTTTATGCCCTCATCTGTCGTTTATGTAGATTGTGAACAGCAGGGGGCCCAACACTGACCCCTGTGGAACACCGCTCGTGACGCTTCCCCACTCTGATTTCTCCCCATTTATGCAAACTCTCTGCTGCCTATTTGTCAACCATGCCTCTATCCAGGAAAAAATTTCTCCTCCTATTCCATGTGCTTTAATTTTCCTCAATAGTCTCTGATGTGGGACCCTGTCAAAAGCCTTACTGAAGTCCATATACACAATATCATATTCATTACCATGATCTACCTCCTCAAATACCTTAGTGAAAAAAGTTAATAAATTCGTAAGGCAGGAACGCCCCTTTGTAAAACCATGCTGAGATTCGTTGATTAATTTATGCTTTTCAAGGTGGCTACGAACTGCCTCGGCAATTATTGATTCCATAAATTTTCCCACTATGGAGGTTAGGCTTATTGGTCTATAGTTCGAAGCTAAGGACCTGTCACCTGTTTTGAAAATAGGTATCACATTTGCCATTTTCCACTTATCTGGCACCATGCCAGTTTGTAGTGATATGTTGAAAAGATTAGCCAAAGGTGTGCTAAGCTCCTCTTTACATTCCTTTAGAACCCTTGCATACAGTTCATCAGGGCCTGGGGATTTGTTAGGTTTTAATTTATCTATTTGCCTAAGGACCATGTCACTTGTGACCCTAATAGTGCACAGTTTATTATCGTCCTGTTCTACATAATTTATCATTACTGGAATATCGCTGGTATCCTCCTGTGTAAAAACTGAGAGGAAGTATGTGTTAAAAATTCTACACATTTCCTTATCACTGTCAGTGAGCTGACCCGAGGAACTTTTGAGTGGGCCTATCTTGTCCCTGATCTTACTTCTGTATACCTGAAAGAATCCTTTTGGGTTAGTCTTCGATTCTCTTGCAACTTTAACCTCATAATCTCTATTTGCTTTTCTAATTCCCTTTTTTATTTCTCTCTTTAACTGAATATATCGATTTCTTAATTGCCCCTCTCCTCTTTTGATTTGCCTATATATGCCTCTCTTTTGACCAATCAGATATTTTAATCTATTGTTCATCCATTTAGGATCATTTTTGTTTGATCTGATTTCCCTATTTGGAACATAATTTGACTGAGCAGCTAGAACTATGCCCTGGAAAGCATCATATCGGCAACCATCACCACCTACCTGACCCCTAGTCAGGTCATTCCAGTTCAGCCCACCTAAGTAATTTTTCAGTCCTATGAAATCAGCCAAGCGAAAGTCAGGGACGGAGACTTGATTGCCATTATTAGGGGAATTCCATGATATGTTAAAACTGAGTGATTTGTGATCACTCTCCCCAAGCTCATCATTAACCTCAAGATTATTAATTAGTGTTTCCCTACTGGCAAGAACCAAGTCAAGGAGGTTATTTCCCCTAGTTGGCTCTGTCACAAACTGTTTTAAAAAACAATCCTGGATCGTATCAAGAAAGTCACCCGACTCTAAATTTCCTGTCAAATTGCTCCAGTCAATCTGTCTATAGTTGAAATCTCCCATTAGCACAACATTTTCGTATGTAGATGCCTTACGAATTTCGTCCCATAGAAGTTTACTGCACTCCCTATCAAGATTTGGGGCCCTGTAAATCACACCCAAAATTAGTTTTTCTCGGCCCTCGAGAAGCTGTAACCAAACAGATTCAGTGGCTGACGCTTCTAATTTAATATCTTGTCTAACACAACAATTTAAATTGTCTCTGACATACATCGCTACTCCACCACCTTTCCTGTTGACCCTGTCAGTGTGGAATAATTTATAGCCTTGTATGTGACATTCAGAGGGCATCTCTCTATCTTTCAGATTGAGCCAGGTCTCTGTTATAGCAATAATGTCTATGTTTCCTGCACTTGCAATTAATCTTAGCTCATCTATCTTATTTCTAACACTCCTGCTATTAGTATAGTAAACCTTAAGGGAGCTAGTCCCTTGCTGCCCTCTGCTGTCCCCCTTTGTTTGCTGACCTGTTCTATTGTCTTTATTTATAACTTCATGCTGAATGCCTTTTATACATTTACTGTTTCCAACCCTAGTGTTGCAACCTGCTTGTTTCCCACACACACCCATACCTCTATCTTCCATCAGTTTAAAATCATAGGCATTTCACCAATGGCCTTCTCAATCGAGTCTGCAAGTGCTACCACCCCTGCCCCAGAGAGATGAACCCCATCCCTTGCATACATATCATGTTTGCCATAAAAGTTGTTCCAGTTGTCAATGAATGGGATTGCAAGTTCCTTGCAGTATCTGTCTAGCCAGCAATTTACACCAATTGCCCTAGACAACCATTCATTTCCTACTCCCCTTCTAGGCAAGATGCTACATATGATTGGGATCCCTCCCTTAGACTTAATGAAATCTATAGCTGACCTGTACTTATCTAGCAGCTCTTCTCTCCTACCCTTCCCAATATCATTTCCACCAGCACTGAGACAGATAATGGGCTTGTTCCCATTACCTGACATGATATTATCCAGTCTGTTGACAATGTCCCCAACACCAGCTCCAGGGAAGCACACTCTATCTCTCATCTTCTTATTCCTATTACAAAAAGCACGGTCAACATATCTTACCTGAGAGTCACCAACCACAAGAATGCGCTTACCTTCATTAGCAGGGGCAGTAGTACCCTTACCTTCACTGGCCACTGAAGTACATTCATCCTGGAGAACAGAGAAGCGATTTCCTACCTTCAGATCTTCACTCTTAACTTTCCTTACTCTGATGCGCCTCCCATTACTGTGAACAACTCGCCACTTGTAGCAGGTGCTGGGCTGCACCTCACTGCTGGTACCCGTTGCTACCTCCCCACCTACAGCCTCCTCACAGTGAGAGACAGACTGCACCTCACTGCTAGAAGCCTCATTCCCCATATCTCCAACCACCTCACACTCTCTCCCAGGCCCATTGAGGTGGACCTTCAGCCTCCTAATCTCCTCCTGGAGAAGCAAGACCTCCTCCTTCAACTCTCCAAACTCAGTTTTTAAAACACTGCAGAAGCAAGCCATGCTTTGTAACCGTCCACGCTAATCCCCAAAGCAGCTCAGGGTCTGTGACCTCACGTGACGACTGACCACTGAACACTGACCTGACCACTGAACACTGACCCTGAATATCTCCTCATCAACTGTGTCCCCCATATAATTTCTGTTCTGAATTGAAAGAAAGGCACTGGTGCGGCACATGTATCTTATTTACAAACAGATTATTGTAAAATAAAGGACACAAGTGCAACTAATGTAATATTTTATTGTGGCAACGTTTCGCTGTCCAGGAGCTTTGTCAAGCCGGTGTGTACCTGAAGAGCGAAACGTTGCCACAATAAAATGTCACATTAGTTGCACTTGTGTCCTTTTACATATTGTCGGTAATTCTACCAACATATATACATAAACACATTATTGTTCTTCAACGTGTGTTTTGTACCTCAGTCTCTCTCCCTTGTTTTACAGAGACCTTGAACTCGGTAACATACAAATCCCCCCATTACGTTTACGAATTCACCAAAACTCCCAACATAAACAGACGAGATAGAACATTTCCACGGGAGATTTATATCAGGAAACATCGAGGAGAGCTCGGATGGTTCTAATGTTATGCTTAGGCTTCTATATTTTTTCTCTACGACCTTCCTGAATTATTGCAAAATGATAGGGAGATGCGAGATACGTGTAAAAACAAATACTAGAGAATGTAAGTGAATAAAAGAGAATAGAAATGAATGAGAAGACATGTAATGAGATTATAATGAGTGGATGATGGGTGATTGTGTGTGTACTTACTTATTTGTACTCACCTTGTTGTACTCATTTGTTTGTACTCCAGAAATTGTTCTCACCTAGCTGTACTTAACTATGAAGTGACGTAAGTATTTTGAACCTCTTAAAATTGTTTTACCTAGCAGTTCTATTCTCTATTGACTATTTTAACTGTGGTAGCAGAGGTCGAGTTTTAGCTCCTGGCCCCGCCTTTGCCCCTGGCTGTTACTGTATTCATTCTCTCTCCAGCTGTGTAAACCTTGTCATGCCCATTCTTAAAACTATGTGACTGTGTGTGTGTGTGTGTGTGTGTGTGTGTGTGTGTGTGTGTGTGTGTTACCATTTTGTCCTAGGCACATGTCGATTAGACACAAGGCCTGTTGTGTGTGTGTAGGTGTGTAGGTGTGTAGGTGTGTAGGTGTGTAGGTGTGTAGGTGTGTGTGTGTGTGTGTGTGTGTGTGTGTGGGTGTGAGGGTGTGTGTGTGTGTGGGTGTTGGTGTGTGTGTGTGTGTGTGTTAGTTAGTTACCATTTTGTCCTAGGCACATGTCGATTAGACACTAGGCCTGTTGTGTGTGTGTAGGTGTGTAGGTGTGTGTGTGTGTGTGTGTGTGTGTGTGTGTGTGTGTGTGTGTGTGTGTGTGTGTGTGTTTGTGTGTGTGTTAGTTAGTTACCATTTTGTCCTAGGCACATGTCGATTAGACACTAGGCCTGTTGTGTGTGTGTGTAGGTGTGTAGGTGTGTAGGTGTGTAGGTGTGTAGGTGTGTAGGTGTGTGTGTGTGTGTGTGTGTGTGTGTGTGTGTGTGTGTGTGTGTGTGTGTGTGTGTGTGTGTGTGTGTGTGTGTGAGTGTGTGTGTTAGTTACCATTTTGTCCTAGGCACATGTCGATTAGACACTAGGCCTGTTGTGTGTGTGTAGGTGTGTAGGTGTGTAGGTGTGTGTGTGTGTGTGTGTGTGTGTGTGTGTGTGTATGTGTGTGTGTTAGTTAGTTACCATTTTGTCCTAGGCACATGTCGATTAGACACTAGACCTGTTGTGTGTGTGTAGGTGTGTAGGTGTGTGTGTGTGTGTGTGTGTTAGTTAGTTACCATTTTGTCCTAGGCACATGTCGATTAGACACTAGGCCTGTTGTGTGTGTGTGTAGGTGTGTAGGTGTGTAGGTGTGTAGGTGTGTAGGTGTGTAGGTGTGTGTGTGTGTGTGTGTGTGTGTGTGTGTGTGTTTGTGTGTGTGTGTGTGTGTGTTAGTTACCATTTTGTCCTAGGCACATGTCGATTAGACACTAGGCCTGTTGTGTGTGTGTAGGTGTGTAGGTGTGTAGGTGTGTGTACTCACCTATTTGTACTCACCTATTTGTGGTTGCAGGGGTCGAGTCCTAGCTCCTGGCCCCGCCTCTTCACCGGTTGCTACTAGACCCTCTCTCTCCCCGCTCCATGAGCTTTATCAAACCTCGTCTTAAAACTGTGTATGGTTCCTGCCTCCACTACGTCATTTTC
>NW_027199571.1:0-5000 GCF_038502225.1 Cherax quadricarinatus | reverse complement strand
CTCAATGACTGAAGAAATACTTCCTACTATCTCTCTGACTCATTTGTGTCTTCAACTTCCAATTGTGGCCTCTTGTTTCTGTGTCCCCTCCCTGGAACATCCTGTCTTTGTCCACCTTGTCTATTCCATGCAGTATTTTATATGTCGTTATCATGTCTCCCCTGACCCTCCTGTCCTCCAGTGTCGTCAGGCCTATTTCCCTTAATCTTTCTTCATAGGACATTCCCCTTAGCTCTGGAACTAACCTTTTCGCAAACCTTTGTACTTTCTCTAGTTTCTTGACGTGCTTTATCAAGTGCGGGTTCCAAACAGGTGCTGCATACTCCAGTATGGGCCTGACATACACGGTGTACAGTGTCTTGAATGATTCCTTACTAAGGTATTGGAATGCTGTTCTCAGGTTTGCCAGGCGCCCATATGCTGCAGCAGTTATCTGATTGATGTGTGCTTCCGGAGACATGCTCGGTGTTATACTCACCCCAAGATCTTTCTCCTTGAGTGAGGTTTGCAGTCTTTGGCCACCTAGCCTATACTCTGTCTGTGGTCTTCTGTGCCCTTCCCCTATCTTCATGACTTTGCATTTGGCAGGATTAAATTCGAGAAGCCATTTGCTGGACCAGGTGTCCAGTCTGTCCAGGTCTCTTTGAAGTCCTGCCTGGTCCTCATCAGATTTAATTCTCCTCATTAACTTCACATCATCTGCAAACAGGGACACTTCTGAGTCTAACCCTTCCGTCATGTCGTTCACATATACCAAAAATAGCACTGGTCCTAGGACCGACCCCTGTGGGACCCCGCTCGTCACAGGTGCCCACTGTGATACATCATTACGTACCATGACTCGTTGTTGCCTCCCTGTCAGGTATTCTCTGATCCATTGCAGTGCCCTTCCTCTTATATGTGCCTGATGCTCTAGCTTCTGCACTAATCTCTTGTGAGGAACTGTGTCAAAGGCCTTCTTGCAGTCCAAGAAGATGCAATCAACCCACCCCTCTCTCTCTTGTCTTACTTCTGTTATTTTATCATAAAACTCCAGAAGGTTTGTGACACAGGATTTGCCTTCCGTGAATCCGTGCTGGTTGGCATTTATACTCCTGTTCCGTTCCAGGTGCTCCACCACTCTCCTCCTGATAATCTTCTCCATAATTTTGCATACTATACACGTCAATGACACAGGTCTATAGTTTAGTGCCTCTTTTCTGTCTCCTTTTTTAAAAATGGGAACTACATTTGCCGTCTTCCATACCTCAGGTAGTTGCCCAGTTTCCAGGGATGTGTTGAAGATTGTGGTAAGTGGCACGCACAACATATCTGCTCCCTCTCTAAGGACCCACGGGGAGATGTTGTCCGGTCCCATTGCCTTTGAGGTATCGATGTCCCTTAGCAGTTTCTTCACCTCCTCCTCATCTGTATGTATGTCGTCCAACACTTGTTGGTGTATTCCTTGCTGGTGTCCCCATCTGGTCTGTCCCCCCAGAGTCCTTCCTGTCTCTACTGTAAATACTTCCTTAAATCTCGTGTTGAGCTCCTCACATACCTCTTGATCGTTTCTTGTGAGTTCTCCACCTTCTTTCCTCAGCCTTATCACCTGGTCCTTGACTGTTGTCTTCCTCCTAATGTGGCTATACAGCAGTTTCGGGTCAGATTTGACTTTCGATGCTATGTCGTTTTCATACTGTCGCTGGGCCTCCCTCCTTATCTGTGCATACTCGTTTCTGGCTCTTCTACTAATCTCCTTGTTTTCCTGGGTCCTATGCCTCCTGTACCTTTTCCATTCTCTGTTGCACTTAGTTTTTGCCTCCCTACACCTTCGGGTAAACCAAGGACTCGTTTTGGTCTTCCTATTATTTCTGTTTCCCTTGGGAACAAAACTTTCCTCTGCCTCCTTGCACTTTGTTGCTACATATTCCATCATCTCGTTTACTGATTTTCCTACCATTTCTCTGTCCCACTGAACCTCCTGCAGGAAGTTTCTCATACCTGTGTAGTCCCCCCTTTTATAGTTTGGCCTGTCCCCTTCAGTTCCTGTTACCTTCTCCACTTGTAACTCTACTATATAGTCAAAACTCAGAACCACATGATCGCTAGCTCCAAGGGGCCTCTCGTAAGTGATATCCTCAATGTCTGAACTGCTCAGGGTGAACACAAGATCCAGTCTTGCTGGCTCCTCCTCCCCTCTCTCTCTGGTTGTGTCCCTGACATGTTGATGCATGAGGTTTTCAAGTACCACATCCATCATCTTGGCTCTCCATGTTTCGGGACCCCCATGTGGCTCCAGGTTTTCCCAGTCGATCTCCCTGTGGTTGAAATCGCCCATTACCAGTAACTTTGCTCTGCTCGAGTGAGCTCTTCTTGCCACCTCAGCCAGTGTGTCCACCATCACCCTGTTGTTTTCTTCGTACTCCTCTCTTGGCCTCCTGCAGTTCTGTGGTGGGTTATACATCACTCCAATGACTACTTTATGTTCTCCGGACTGAATTGTACCTACAATGTAGTCTCTTTCTCCAATCATGTCCATGCCTTCCATTTCCTCAAATCCCCATCGGTGTTTTATGAGCAGTGCAACCCCTCCTCCCCCTCTACTCCTTCTATCTTTCCTCAGGATCTGATATCCTGTTGGGAAGATTGTGTCTGTTATTGTCTCAGCGAGTTTTGTTTCTGTGACTGCTATGATGTCTGGGGATTTTTCACTGATTCTTTCATTCCACTCCTCATGTTTATTCGTTATTCCATCCGCGTTTGTGTACCAAACCTTTAGTTTCTTTTCTATCATTGTGGTCATGCAAGAATATTGGGGTTGGGGGAGCGAGAGCCTTGGTGGGGGCCTATATGGGGCTGTGGTGTAGGTGGGGTTTGTGTTGATGGGGGTGGGGTCAGAATGCCCATAAGGGACAGCTGTTGGGGTGAGGTTTGTGATATGGGGGTTGGTGGCAGAGGGAACAGTGAGTGGGTTGTAGTATAGGTTGCTCAGTTGCGTTGGGAATGTCGCGGGTGGAGTCTTTTGGTGGGAGATTCTGTGGGGTGTGTTTCCCCTTCCTCCTGTGTCTGGGTCCTGCTCATTTTCATTGCTTCTCGTTCCTCCTTGCGTCTCTGTACCCTCTCTTTCAGTGTAGTCCTTTCTTCCTGTGTTCTGTCGCGGTCGAGGTATACTCTCTGGTACCCCTCTTTGTCCCTCAGTCTTGCTTTCTCTTGCAGAATCCTGGTTCGAACTGATTCTTCCTTGAAAGTTACTCTGACAGGCCGTATCCTTCCACTCGCAAACCACCCTATTCTCTGAAAATTTGTCACCTGGGTCATATTGCCCTCCCCTATTGTTTTCATGATGCCTTCAATCATATTATTCTCCTCCTGTTTTATTTCTTCAAAGTTGGCCCCCTTGGCTTCTTGGAGCCCGTACACAAAAACTGACCTCGCCCTTTCCTCCTCCTACTGAGTCTCCATCTGCTTCCTCTGAGGCATTTTATTTCTTTCCATTGACATGTTCTTGCCTTCAGTCCCTGTCATATCTGAAACTTCTATTCTCATTGAACTGTCTTTCCTGACCAGCTGTCCCTTGCTGCTGCAGTTGGCTGTTGGAATCTCTGCATATAGCATACCTTCATTGTCTTCGGACCTGTCGTTTGATCTTAGTGTGCTCGTCTTTTCCCTGGCCCCACGTGGGTCTGATAGGGCCTTCGTGTATGGCATGTCTCCGTTGTTGCTTACCATCCCCTTGTCTGTGCCTGACTTTGAATTTCCTGATGTCACATCTGAATTGTCATTTGTCTCTCTAATCTGTTTCAGGCTTTGCAGTTTCTCTTCTAAGTACTGTATCCTAGCTTCTGCTGCTAAGACCTGTACTTCCCACTTCCTGCACTCTTCAGCTATCTGCTCCTCCATTTTCTTACCAAGCTCTACTATCTTCCTTCCCCACTCTTCCTCCCTTTTTTGGAGCTCTAACTCCCAGTCTTTCCTCCCTGGTTCGTCTTCCAGATCTCTGGTTTTCCGTCCTCTAAGGCCACCCATTTTTTTTTTTTTTTTTTTTTTTATTACCACAGACAGAAGGCTAGAGGAGGGAGAGGGTGTGGGGGGAGAGAGAAAGGGTAGAAAGAGGGAGAGAGAGGAGAGAGAAAGGGTAGAAAGAGGGAGAGAGAGGAGAGAGTATGGGGGTGAGGGATAAGACCAAGGGGGAGAGAGAGAAATGTGAGGGGGAGAGAAAGGGTAGAGAGAGGGAGAAAGAGAGGGAGAGGGAGAGGGAGAGAAAGAGAGAGAGAGGGAGAAAGGAGGGCGAGGGAAAAGGCTATGAGAGAGAGAAATGGAGAGATGGAGAGAGAAGCCTATAGAGAGAGAGGAGGGTGAGAGATTGGGTTATGGGAGTGAGGGAGAGAGAGAGAGAGGGAGAGAGGAAGAGAGAGAGAGAGTGAGAGAGGGAGAGAGAGAGGAAGAGAGAGGGAGAGAGGGGGAGAGAGAGGGAGAGAGAGAGGGAGAGAGAGAGGGAGAGAGAGAGGGAGAGAGAGAGGGAGAGAGAGAGGGAGAGAGAGAGGGAAAGAGAGAGAGAGAGAGAGAGAGAGAGAGAGAGAGAGAGAGAGAGAGAGAGAGAGAGAGAGGGAGAGAGAGGGAGAGAGAGAGGGAGAGAGAGAGGGGGAGAGAGAGGGAGAGAGAGAGGGAGAGAGAGAGGGAGAGAGAGAGGGAGAGAGAGAGGGAGAGGAAGAAGTGTGTGTGTGTGTGTGTGTGTGTGTGTAGTCTAGACATAGGCTCTAAACTGGCATCTGATATGCTGGCGGCTAACAGATTTCTTCACCCCGTAATTAAAAACTCAGCAGTCTTTAGCATATATATATAAAAAACTGCTAGTCCCTTCCATCCTGGTATCGCAGTTAAGACAAAAAATATCTCACCGTAAATTCGATAAGAAAATTTCTTTGCTTCTTGAATTTTCAAAGACACGAGAAAACGAAAGAAACTTAATGAGAACTTGAAGATGTCGATGTTAAGGAGGGACTGATGGAGTTTAAGTAAAA